>NC_056734.1:856203086-856263086 GCF_019279795.1 Protopterus annectens
CCCTGGGATAGAATGGCATGCGCTACGATGTGCAGAGGTGGAGGTTGCAGGGGCATCCAGGTACGCTGAGGAGGATGTGAGTAGGGGCAGTGCAGGGTCAGGAGATAGCTCAGCTTTAGGTTTGGATGTAGGTCTTGAATTTGGTCTTCACCCAGGGGATTGGTAAACCATGCAGGTGTTGTGACAGGGGTCAGGGTCAGTCTTTTTGACCCTGCACATTCCATCAGTGAAGGAAAAAATTTGGAAAGGGGAATATAGGTTCATAGGTTCATAGGTTCATAGGTTCATACTAGGCTATCTGCCTGAGGGCATTTACAAGCCTAGCCCATAGTTTTGTGGCTTACGCCACCCCTTTAGTATGGGGAACTATACCCATTATTTTGCTGTGCCTCTGTTGAGCAGTGACACTGAGGTAATCCCTGGGGTATATCTGCGATCTCCCATCCATTGGTCAAGATTTCTCTTGAACAAGGCCAGCGAGGTGCTCTGCCTCACATATACCGGGATTTTATTCCACAGCATAGGGAGTCTTTGGGTGATGAATCTATCCCTCCAGCGCGTCCTATTAATAGCCGTGTCGAGGTTTAAGTCTCCGCCCTTGTGGCTCTGACGGATCTAGATTTTTGAGGTGAAGCATATTCATCAAATCTGGGTTTGACATGGCCTTGTATGTTAGGCAAAGGTCACCTCTGAGCAAGCGTGCGACTGAATAGAGCTGGAGTTCTTTCAGTCGGGCAGCATAGGACAGATGTTTGAGACCCTTTATCCTTTTGGTGAGGAACTTTGTGGCCTCTCCAGCTGCTGCAAGTGTCGGGTCAGATACATTCCGAATGGGGCATTGTACTCAATCATTGGTCTGATGAGTGATGAGTATAGGGAGACTATGACCTCCTTTGATCTAGATGAGAATCCCTTCATGATAAGGTGGGCAATGTAGAAGGTCTTCCTAACTACTTTAGCTACATGGGTGTCGAATGACAGACTACTATCAACCTGGGTCCCCAGGTCCCTGATAACTTCTTCTATGCTCAGTGGATTGCCACCTATTTGGTAGCTAGGGGTAACCTTGTTTTTCCCGAAGGGTATGACTATGCATTTTTTGGCATTTAACTTTAGGCCATGGCTCTGGCACCAGTTATCCGCTTCTGTGAGACCCTTCTGAAGGATATCTGTGTCAGATGTGTTTTCTACTATGGCGCCCAGTTTGCAGTCATCTGCAAACTTTGTCAGCCATAACCCTCCTGTGTTTGCTTGTACTTCGGAAAAGTAGATGCCAAACAAGAGTGGGCCCAGGACTGAGCCCTGTGGTACACCACTTGTGACAGGCTTTGAGTCTGACATGGCGCCAGCAACTCTGACCCTGTGGGTTCTGTCACTCAGCCAGTTTGCAACCCATCTTGTGATGTACGGGTTAACATTTAAGCTGATGAGTTTTTCAATGATACCCGAGTGGGGTATTGTATCAAAGGCCTTCGCCAGATCGAGGTAGGCTGTATGGACTGCCTTTCCGTCATCAATGGCTTTGGTGACTGTTTCGAAAAAGTCAACCAAGTTTAGAAGGCATGATCTGCCTTTGACAAAGCCAAACTGGGATGGATCCAAAGTCTGCAAATTCCCTATGTCTTTATTTATGAGGTCCATTATGATCCTCTCCATGGCTTTGCAGATAAGGCTTGTCAAGCTAATGGGCCGGTAATTTCCAGGGTCGGTGGAGGCACCGCCTTTGTGAAGTGGGACCACAGTTGCAGTGCGCCACTCCCTGGGTACGTATCCAGAGGTAAGATTATGATTAAACAGCTGTCCTAGCTGTGGGTTTAATTCCTCGTTGAGTTCGTGGAGCACACAGCCGGGGACACCATCAGGTCCCATGGATGCTGTGTTTTTTGCTTTGGAGAGAGCAGTTCTCACTTGGGCGTTGGAGATGCTTGGGGGGCTGCAATCGCTTGGTATAGATATCTCTCCTTTTGGGGGATGGGGAGAAGTTTGCACTGAACCTGTCAGCCAGTATGTTGGCAATATCTGTAGGATCAGTAATCTTCACATCATTTTGAACTAGTTCTGAGCATATCTGGGAGGTTCCTCCCAGGTTTCTAACATATAGCTAAAGAAGGCCTTATGATTGTCTTTGAGTCTTTAGCTATTTTTCTCTCAAAATTTGCTTTGGATGATTTTATGAGAGCTCTTAGTTTTTACTTATAGTGATCAAGGGTGTCTTACCTTTTAAGGATTTTGCTCTATCTTGTAGTAGCTTCCTCCTTTTGTTGTAGAGTTTGTTTATGGCTGGGGTCCACCAGACTGGACGCTTGCCTTTGGTACAAAGAGTCTTTGTTTTGCTTGGGATTGCCTTATCCATGCAGTCCTGCAGGTGCTGGTAGAAGGCATTTGTAAGTGATTCAGCGGCTTGAGTACTGTTTTCCGCCGGCTCAGGGGCCTTAAAGGAGACCACACTAGTCTTTAGAAGTGTGAAGTCGGCTTCGAGAAGTTCTTTACTGTGGTCTTTTTATTTCAGGTGGGGTGGGATGAGGACCTCCAGCGAGATTAGTTTGTGATCTGATCTCACCAGTGAGGGGTATACTTCCGGTGTTGAACATTGTGCTCCCATGTTCGTAATGATGAGATCAAGTATGTTTTCTCCTCTTGTGGGGATGGTGACTAGTTGTTCCATGGCATTTGAGTTTATGAATTCCAGAAACTTTTGGGCTAGGGTGTTTGGGCTTGAGTAGTGTTCCCAGTCTATATTAGGGTAATTGAAGTCACCTAGTATGATGGTGTTTGGTGATACATTTATCCCCTCTAGTGTTTTCAGGAAGGCCATGTGAGGTTCCTGAGTTTGTGAGGGTGGCCTGTAACATGCTACAATTTGCAGAGCAGTCTTGCCTATGGTTAATTGCACCTGGATGGTCTCCGATGCATCGTGCGTTGCCACCAGTCTTGAGGTGTGGGTGTCTTTGATGAATATGGATACCTCCCCTCCTTTCTTGGTATTGTCCGGATTTTGGGGCCGGAACGCATGATAAGAGGTAAAACCTGATAGTGCTGGGGTGCTCTCAGGAGCCTTGAACCAGGTTTCTGTCACTGCACAGACATCGATGTTCTCCATACTGAGAAGGGCCTCGAGTGCGTGCATTTTGAGATTTAGACTTCTGGCATTGAGCAGCATTACCCTTAGTTTTTTCCTTTTTGTGTTCTAGGGTGGTAGGTTTAGAATTTGAGCCTTGCCTAAAAAGGCACTATGGGGGTGGCAAGAGCCTTTGCCAATATCTGGAATCCCAGGGGTGACAGGTGCAAGCCGTCCTTTGCGAAGCAGCGTGGCTTGTCCAGCATGTCATCCCAGGCAGACAGACATTGGATCCCCTTTGAATGACACCAGAGTTTAAGCCAATTGTTAAAGCTGATCATCTTATCTCTGTATTGTGGCATCATTCTTGGTGAAGGTAGGATACTGCTCAAGGTCACGGTCATACCTGCCTGGGCTACATAATCAGAGAGCTCCTCAATGTCTCTTTTCATGTAGTCCAAGGAGGTACGTCTCAGGTCGTTTACACCAGCGTGGACAATGACTGAGTCGTATTTGTACCTGCTGTTGAGAGACCTGAGTGCTTGCGTTATGTGGCGGAGGTCAATGCAACCTTAGTGACATATTTGAGTTAATTAATGTGAAGGGGGTGCAGCATTTGGTAGAGGCAGAGTCAGCTAATAGTAAGGATTTGTTGGTGGCTTTGGTGGCTTTCAGTAGGAACAGGATAGGTAAAATGCGTCCCAGGACATGGGATAACTGGGTGGTAGGTTTTATTTACTACATGGCTGTGCACCTGGAAAAGGATGGGTCCTTGACTTTGCCCCTTTTGTGTTATTTTCTTACAATTCGGGAAGCACAATGTTTATGGCCAGGGAATGTGTGTTTACTATATGATCAGAGGTTCTGTAAACAGAAGGCAATGGATCATTCACTATGCTGGGAGGTGCGACATCCAGATATATGGTTGGCTATCATGATGAACACTTATGGGGGGGTTTAATAGACTTTGGAATGGGGGAGCAGGAGTCAGGGTGTGTTGGTCCTTTAATACTGGCTCTTGTTCGTGGGTAGGGTGCAAATTTTCCCACTCTTGCTAACGGTGTGGAGGAAGTCATTCGGCTGTTCACTAAGGTTGCATTGACCTCACTGCTTCAAATTCAAATTTTATGGCCCAGGAGGGTGGTTTTCCCTCCATTCAAGTGTTTCAAGCCATGCGGGGTAGAGTTAATTTTTTTGGATTCTGGGGAAGTGGATTCTTTAGGGGGATTAGGGGAAGGGGGACCTTTCCCCATTAAGCTGGAGGTTCTACGTGGCATGCTCCAAGGCTTTCCTGACCTCACAATTAGAAATGAGATATTGCAAGGGTTTCAATGAGGGTTTTCTATTAAGTCTGGTGGGGCTGGAGATAGGGTGGTTTGCAAGAATCTGTGCTCAGTGTATGGTAAGGAAGATATATTCGAAGGATTGGTGGGGAAGGAGAGTCAGGCTGAGCAGTTATTGGTCCATTCGACTGCTCGCTGTTTGTTAATTGTAAGGTGTCACTCTTGGGGTTAGTACTAAAGAAATGGGCTGGGGAGTTTAGGTTGATTCATCATTTGTCTTATCCTGAAAGGGGGGTCAGTTAATGATTTCATTGCGGAGGAGGATGCTAAGGTGCATTATGCATCTTTAGATAATGCCATCAAGGTGATTAAGGATTATAAGGAGCCATGGTTAGTAAAGGTGGGTATTGAGTTTGCTTTTCGTTTACTGCCAATCAGGCAGGAGGATTAGCCATTGTTGGAGATGGTGGTGGGTGACAGATACTATTTTAACAAAGCCATGCCTATAGGTTGTCCTTCTGTGGCATGTGCAACATTTGAGAAGTTCAGTACGGTGCTACAGTGGGTATGGCAGCAGTGGGTGGGTATGCAGTCGGAAGTTCATTACTTGGTGATTTTTTTGATAGTTGGGGAAGAACGGTTAGGGGCCCAGGAAGGTTTGTGGGAATTTACAAGCATGTGTGAGGAACTAGGGGCACCGTTGGCCCAACATAAGATGGAAGGTCTGGCTAGAGTGTTAGAATTTTTGGGGTTAATGGTGGATACTGAACAGGGACTGTTCTGTTTGCCTTTGGACAAGATAGACAGGCTGAAGACTGTGATAAGGTTGGTTCTGGCTAAGAATAAGGTACAGATTGGGACAGTTATGGAGTTGTTAGGACTTTTGAATTTTGCCTGTCGAGCAGTACACCCGGGATGTACTTTTTGTAGGTCAGTGGCATTTATGTTTAAAGGAGGCAGGAGTAAACACCATTGGGTTAGGGTGACCAAGTTGGTTCGGGAGGACTTGTGGTTGTGGTCCTGTTTTTTGGGGATAATTTAATGGAATTTCTTTTTGGCAGACAGACTGGGTGAGGCAAGAGGAACTCCAGTTATTCACAGACACAGCTGGGGGCATTGGCATGGGGGCTTACTTTGGAGGATGGTGGTTTGCAGCTAAATGGCCTCGATGTTGGAAGGAAGAATGGAAAGGTGACGCAGCATTTTTAGAGTTGATGCCTATTTGGGAAGCTTCAGTAGTTTGGAAGGACTACTTACAGGACAAGTGAGTCATTTTCCATTCTGATAACATGGCGGTGGTGCAGGTTTTACAAAAGAAGATGGCTAAGTCAGAATTGTTACTGTTGGTCTTACGTAAATTGGTTTTACAGAGTCTGTTAATAAACTTTTCATTTACAGGAGTGCATGTACTTGGTGTGAAGAATGATACTGCTGATAGTTTATCCCAATTTCAGTTTCACAGGTTTCGTCTGTTGGCTCCAGGGGTGGATAAAGTGCCAGAACTCCTCCCAGAGGTGTGGAATCTTGGGTCAAGGTAGCCAGGAGGTTGGTGTGTCATTCTTGGGCTGTCTCTACCAGGAAGGCTTATGGTAGGGCTCTTTGTGAATTTGATCACTTTGTTCTACAATTGACAGAAGAGGAAGGGGTGTGGTCAGAGGAATTCTTGCTGCGCTACTTAGCCCAAACTTGGGGGTTAGGTAAGGCTTTACAGACTGTTAGGGTGGACTTGGTCGCCATAAGCATATTTTCCCAAGTTTTGGGGTTACAGGATTTTACAAAGTCATGGACAGTAGGACATATGTTGAAATGGGGGAAAGTGGATGGGGAATGTAGGGATATGAGATGGCCAGTGACGAGGGCTGTGTTGAATGTTTTGTTGAAAGGATTAGCGTTATTAGAAAGCAGTTCTTTGGATTATGTTATGTGGGTCACGCTGTGTGTATGGTTATATTTTGGTGCCTTCTGTGTATCTGAGGTGTTAGGATTGTTATTTTGGAAGGATGTAATGATAGGTTCTGGGGTGGTTATTAATGGGTTGCCAAAGTCTAAGACAGATCAGTTGGGTAAGGGTTCAGTAGTGGTGCTCAAGGCTGAAAGGAATGTTAGCCTTTCTCTGGTAAGGTGGGCCAAGGAATTCAGAAGGATATGGATTGGGAGTTTGCCAGATTTGGTTTTCTGTTCCATAGATGAGAAGGGTGTGACAAACAGCAGATTCATACATCTCATTAGGAGAGTTTTTCATTGTATGGGTTTTCCAGAGGATAGGTTTGTATCTCATTCCTTTCAAATTGGTAGGACTTCAGATTTAGCAAGGGAGGGCAGTTCCATTGAGGTTATTAAAAGGGTGAGAAGATGTTCTTCAAATGCATTTTTAGGTTTAGCTTTAAAACTGTGTATTGCCGAAGGGCGAACAGAACATTTACGAAAGGCAGTCTGCAAGGTTTGCAAATGCCGAATGGAAAAAGGTTCAAATGTGCAATGAGCAAATGCACAGTGAGATTCACTCATTGCACATTTGACATTCTGGGGCAGATTGCACTATAGTGGGGATCGGGAAATTGTTCCTTTCCCCACTGTAGTGCGATCTCGGAGTTAGAATAATAAAGTAGGGGGGCACAGCCCCCCTGCTTTACACTTTGTTTTTTTTTTCCTTCAACATTCATGTTCGAAAAACAGTGAATCTGCTATTTGATTTGCTGTTTTTCGAACATGAAGGTCTGTCGACATTTTCAGTTTCGTGGTTTCAAGTCGCTCATATGAGCACTCGAGCCAGTGTGATTCGCGGTTTTAAAGGTAAACCGCATTTTTATCATATATTAGATAAAGCTTTGTTTTGCATGATTATTAAATTTATTTTCTTTTTTAGGAAAGCAAATTGTCATCCTTAGTCATTGATATATACAACTGGGCAGGAAAACGTGCATTGTTTATGTAGGACGGTAAAAAATTGGGTTTGGCTCATTTAGGATGGTCAGTGACTTGGCATGGGGTTAGGAGGCTTAGATGGGACAGGTTGAAGCATGAGTTTGAGCAGGTAAAATTGGGGGTGGGGTATCCAAGAATATTAGTGATTCATTTGGGAGGTAATGAATCTTGGCATTCTATCTAAAAAATGTTTAGTAGATGTTATTTTGCAGGATTTGTTGAGGTTGCAGATGTTGTACCCTGGCATGTGTATAGCTTGGTTAGAGTTAGTTCCCTGTTTAAGTTGGAGGAATGCTCTTAGTCATCGGGCTATTGAGTAGGTTAGGAGGTTTATTAATCAGAGATTGGCTAGGCAATTAAGGGTTTAAGGGATGCATATGATTGAACATAGAGCTTTTTCAGATGGTGAAGTTGTTTGGTGTCTATTGGATGGGGTGCATTTGAATTAGGTTGGTTTGGATTTGTTTAACATTCATTTGAAGTTGTTTTTAGAAGGTATTGTGAAGGCTATGGATTAGGAGGGGGAACAGCCTGGGAGCAGGCTGGTGGCAGAGAAGAGGGACAGGATTGTCCTCTTCTGTTCCCCCTCAAGGGAAGGTGGTCATGGATTGAATGGGGGATTAAGTGAGTTACTGGACGCTACTTGACAAGTGAAATTCATTGGTTAATGGTTGGTTTGAAAAGAGGTGAGCAGGTATGCTGCCCTGACAGAGGTTGTAACAGGGTAAGTAGGTACGCTGCCCTGATGTATGAATCAGCCTGGGTGAGTAGATACGCTGCCTTGAGATCGCTGAGTTTGGTGAAGTTATTTGTTTATTGTTATGGTTCAGTGTGAATAAAGTTTGTTTATCTAATATTGTTAATAAAGGTCGTCAAATGGCTTTATGTGTTGGTGTGAGTTATTTAGAGGGGGCCCAAGACAATAGCACTTTGTGCTTAACATTCATCTAGTACCCTGAAAGGCAGCATGTCCCCCTATCAGATCTACTTTTCTTTGTCAAAATGTCATTATTTCGAAAAAGAAAAGTAGAGGATCACTTACGCGAAGGTGCACTTAAATGAAAGTGCAATTTCGTGAATATCGGTTCAATGAACCAATAAAAAACACAAAAAGGAAACCCCCCCACACCCACGCTACTTAAATATACTAGCTCTGAGATTGTACTACAGTGGGGAAATAGGTAAATTCCCTTTTCCCCACTGTAGTGTGCTTCGGCGCCACAGTGTTTCCTGTTTTCTTTCTTTTGATTCGTTGAACCGATATTTGCGAAAGTGCATTATCATTTAAGTGCACTTTCGTGTAAGTGGTCCTCTACTTTTCTTTTTCAAAATAATGAAATTTCAACAAAGAAAAGTAGACCCATCCTATCATATAAGGACAGAGCAGGGTATATCAGTGATGAAAGAAGACAACATAGTACAGTTGAGTATGCAACACAATTCTGAAACTCGTACTACAGTGTGTTTAACAGCCTCTCCTGTACATTAGCAGCTCATTTGTATGTCACTTGTCATTAATACTTAATGACTATCATCAGCACTATGCAGTCAATGTATCACAGGGTTATCTACTGAGCTGTATTAATGTCAGGACACTATCCGTCCATACAGTGCTACCACAATATAAGTGACAACAGTATTATTTGACTTCTTTGCGCTTAAACTGAGTGTATGTGTGTGTCTCTGTCTGTGCACATGTGTGTATGTTAGATTTTGAACATAAAAACTCTGAAGACTGTAAATGATTTATCATCTTTACTAAGTGCTCCACACTTCAAGGCAATAGCAGCAGGAGGTTTAACAGTCACCTTTTGTATCCTAAGATTTCACAGATATGCGTATAGTCAGGTTTCTTGCTATATATACAGATCTGAAGTAGATGATTACCTGTCCCCTGGAAAGAAAGACTATCCCAGAAATTAATTCAGCAAAAGCACAGAGGTGGGAAATATCAATTCTGATGTACAAAGTAGGTTACCTCTTGTAGAAAAGTCTATAAATTTAAATATAATTGAAAAACTACTGTTGGAAAATGTTACAAAAATGTACCTGTACATACAGAAAAAGTAAACTCTAAACTTCAATAGATGTAAATAGATGCCGCTCTATAACTTATTCATAAACATACCTTGAAAGTTTTCTCAAAAAATATCTGCTTCCATTGCCAAACTGTGTGACTCTGAACAAGTCACTTATCAAGACATTGCTCCCAGGCTTAGTCAGAAAATTGGTCCATGGAGATCAGTGCTATACTCTGGACAACAAATACAAATAAAATAAAATAAATACATAAATAAATAAATATCTTAAGGTCCTACCTTATTGTTATAGAAGACTAACATTAAGTGTTATAGACTATTGTGTTGGGGTTTATAGAATTACAGTCTATTTACACAGTTGTTCTATAACATTGGGCATGTTGTATCAGCTCTATTCTAGAATATCTAGAATGAAAGGATTGGTCTCCGTGGATCTATACATGGAAAAAGGAATGATATATGTATGTGGTGAATGTAAAGGAATGAGTGAGTGAGTTATCACTGAGTGCACAATTACACCTTTATTACTTGCCTGAAAGTCCACAATATGAAACATGCCATGATGCTTTTCAGAATGCATTGAAAGACCTGGACTGCAAGGCATTAATACGCCCATGAAGGTGGACTGAAAAGTTATGTTCTCGAATGTACTAGTGTTACATTCATGAAGATTGCCCAAAAAAGACATGATAGCACTTCATCCATGCGGATGGTCTGAAAAAAAAAAACATGGTCTACAGGAATTGCCTAAAAAGCCATGGCCCAGATTGCATGCAGACTGTGCCATTCCATTCCATGAGGAAAAATGTCTGTTTTGTATTGGTGCACAATAACTGTAGGAGAATTCACAGTTCTGCTATTTCATAATTATCAGCTATGACAGTTGAACTAGTGGTGCAGTGATAACCGTTGGTGCCTTACATCAAGAGCTTCACCAGTTCGATTCTCAACCAGGGTGCCTTCTGTGCGGAGTCAGCCCATTTTCTCTGTATTCTTCTGGCTTTTCTGACACATTATAATGACATGCATCTGGAGCGTTTCTTCCCAAGCCATTCCAAGTCGGACTTTCCCAGAAAACAAGTGTTAAATAAAATAAATGAGTTTACCACAGGTGATAGTCTAGAAATGCGTATACTGGAAGATGAATCATGTTTCTCTGTTGTGGAATTCACAGACTTTGTGAAGGGAAGTGGAATTAATTAATGTAATTACTGCATTATTTCATGTTTCATCTAATGGCCTGACAAAGAGGGTGGTACAGACTTTGTAAATAAAATAACATGTCAAACTAATAAAGCAAGGCTGCCCGGAGTTATGGCTCTGACTTAGAATTTCTCCTCCATTAGTAAGTGATCTGTATTCTGCATAAATTATGATGTAATCGAGACTGAATTCAACATTTTACCAAAAAAAAAAAAATGAGGTCATCAACATTGTTTTGATCAACATACAGAGATGTAAAGTTTTGCACACAGATGTGAGGTTTAAGTGAGGATCTACCTTTATGGTCCTAAATAAATTGTTGAGTATTTCTTGGTGTCAGTGTCAGTTATGGTTCATCTGTACTTAGTTATGTCAATCGAATAAAAGAAAGATTTATAAGCTTTGTAACCTGAAAAAGTGAAGATCCAGTGAACAGTGGATAGATTCCCACATAATGTTAGCGAGAGTCGTGATATATTTGTGAAAGCTGCATATGAACATGTTATGACTACAGTCCATGAAAACCCCTCACTTGCCTGTTGTAACAATAGAAGCACTTTTTAGACACACCAGATTTGCTCAGCACCACCCAACTTAGATGTTCTACAAGGTGAAGTGCATACCTCTATTTACCTAAAACCTATCTCAAATACTGGTGAAATTTCTTTTCTTGAGAAAGTGCAAGACTGTTTGCTGGCATTACTGAAAGGATAATAATTTACCCTGACTGTCTTGGTTAGAAAATAACACTGAAACCATGAAATGGTAAAGTAATGCTGCATTGCCAAAATACTGCACAGTGAGAAATGTATAATGTTTACATATTTATTAAATAGGCAGCTGAACATAATACTTTCTGTACAATACAGTGAGCTCCTACCCTAAACATGGGAGATAGCTTCTTGGGTATTCAGTAGTTAAATTAAGCTGCTACATTCTGTTTCTCAGCTCTTTGAAGAATTTTTAGCTATTTTCAGTTTGAAGGTGGTCCTGAGCTTTCCAACTTTGTCATCGTCTCCACACAGTGCAATGAGAAGTTTCTAGGTATTTTAATGTACATGTTTCTGAAGACTTTCTTTTTTAGGAATGTATGTGCTTTATAGTGTCAACTTTAAATTAATTTTGTGGAAAACCCACGAAGAAAAACAGAATCTGCAGTTTTAACTAATAACAAATATAATGTTTCCTATTGTTCTCTGAAAACAGTTTTCACAACAGCAACTCCAACTATTTCTATCTGTTATCCTGTATATATTTTCAATGCAAGATCAGTTGCTTACGAAATTGTACTGGGGATTCATAAATACCATGTTTGCCATCATGACCAAGCTAACATAAGGTGAGCAACAGTGCTTATCATATATACACGTGCTTAGGCTAATGCAGCAGTGCTTTTCATATATACATGTGGCTAGGCTAATGCAACAGTGCTTTCCATATACATGTGGCTAGGCTAATGCAACAGTGTTTATCATATATACATGTGGCTAAGCTAATACAACAATGCTTATTATATATACATGTGGCTATGCAACAGTACTTATCATATATACATGTGGCTAGGCTAATTCAACAGTGCTTATCATATATACATGTGGCTAGGCTAATGCAACAGTGTTTATCATATATACATGTGGCTAGGCTAATGCAACAGTGCTTATCATATAAACATGTGACTAGGCTAATACAACACTACTTATTATATGCACATGTGGCTATGCAACAGTACTTATCATATATACATGTGGCTAGGCTAATGCAACAGTGTTTATCATATATACATGTGGCTATGCTAATGCAACAATACTTATTATATATACATGTGGCTAGGCTAATATGCATGACGGGCAGCTTCTCAATGCATCTGCAGCACAGACCCAGGCTAGGGCATGGTAAGCTATTCTGCAACAACATTGAAGTGCAAGCAGTATGGTAAACAATAACTGTGCACAAGTACCTCAGTAGTTGATATGAGTATGCACGCACAGTTCTATAATGTTAGTGTAATTAATGGCACTACACACACACACACACACACACACACACACATCTATGTGTATATATATATATATATATATATATATATATATATATATATATATATATATATATATATATATATATCCATGTGAATAAGAGAGATATGTGCCATGGCAAGGAAATTTCTAAAGTATCAGAGCATGGTGTAGAGATTACAGTATATTATATGATGACTGCTCATTACTATTCAAAAAAATGCTGATTAGACATCTTAACCATTGTGCCCATTGTAAATCAAGCATATACCAATAGAAAAAAAGTCTGCCTGCTGAAGTGTCATTAAGCAGCCAGACTCATTTGTATATGCTGAGGGAGATAGTAAAATATGAGAAGAAACAGGTATGTTCAGCAAAACTAGAGAATCAGAAATGTACCCAATTTTCTTTGTATTTCTGCACTCTCCCTCACGAAATCTTAGCAGTCATACCACTCAAATGACTACATTTTTGCTTTAGAGTTTTGCCCTGCTCCTCAAAAAAGTTGTAGTTTTCTGGCAAGTCACTGGGGATTGACGTTATTAAATAATGACAGACATTTCAGCTTCAGGCTTCACATAATTCCAGAAATGCATACTAACACAAAACTTATTTTTCCAGAACTTTTATTTTATAAGAGCAATATTTAAAAATTGTCCCTTTTTCTGGAAATGTGTATCCCTTCATTATGTTGGGCTTTGCCCAGATTTCTTGTACTAAGTATGTTGGCAAAAAAAAAAAAAAATAATAGCAATGGAGATTCTCTTTTCTCTTTTACTTCTCCTGTGCTGCACTGATGTACTGTGCTAGTGTTGGGGTGTAAATCTCATATGCATGCACAGTACACTAGCAAACAAGGAAGAATCCAGGTGAACACTACAGCACAGTTATACAAAGCCTTTATTTAAGAAAGATAAGCAATTTCCTTCTTAAATAATGTAAATGTATAATAGCAATAATCCACTCCTGTTTTTGGGTATATCAGGGTTTACCCATAGTTAGTCTTGTTTAATCACTTGGGCTTCACCCTCATGATCAAACTATGGATTATTGCTTAAGTAACATACTCTAGAGATGAGCAACAACAAGTTGTTGGACAACAGAAATGTAAGAAAAGCAAAGTGAAGAAAGTGCTGTAACATTACATGAATTTTGAAGAGTGTGAAATCTATACAGGAGATGTGGGATACAATAAGGTCAGATGATATATCAGCCTGCACCAGTCCTGACAACTTCACACAGTTAGCAGTGGGCCTGCAGTATACTGTGAATATCATTAAAAAGGGAATATATGTTACACAGAGGGGAGTCCATCCATCAATTTAGCCCACATATCAGTATAGCCACAGTGCATGAGTACACTGAGCTATCAAAAGAGTTTGAATAATGGCACTAACTGTACTTTATTTCAGAATGGTATGTGCAGTGACACTTAGCAATTTTCTGTGACTGATTAACAAGTTCCAAAGATTTTTCATCATTTTTGTCAAAGGACATGAAGTGCCATTACATGTTGGTCATAGATGGCCATCTAAGTTCATATCTGTTAATTATTGTACAAGGTTTGACCACAGAAAGTGATGTTTAGTTATATATTTATTTTTCTCATTTGTACAGTGTTTCCAGTGTTTCTATCAATTTATTCACCATAGCATAGATTGAAATGGGAGTATAAGACAGACAGAGATGAACAGCTGAAGCAAGCAGATGGTATAACTCAAGGAGAGCAAATATGCAATGATCAGATCTGAGTTGTGATAGAGCCAACATCTTCCAATGTCCTAGCTCAACAAAGGCAGAAGATTCCAGAAAAATATTAGGTTATAAAGTGCCACCCTCACCTGCATAATTTATACATTCATGATGGTAATGTTTGTTTTCAGGGGAATGCAACATGTAATAGCAAGAAAACAGAGGCACACATGAATAGAATTGAACCCCATCTATGGGCTGCTAATATTATCTACACTGGGATATTAGCATGGGAGCACACGTCATAACACTGAATGGAAAACACACTTTAGGGGAAAGGAATACATGAAAGCAAGACAACAAGAACACACCTAAACAGACTCGAACCCCATGCCTTTGGCAATAATATTCTTTAGACCAGGGAATTAATAATGCATGCCATTGAAGCCCTTATTGAAAAAAGAGACTAAAAACACAGTTCAGCAAAGTTTTTAAACTGTCGTGAGACATGAAAACTGAACATTAGAAAGCAACATACCAACCATCTTTTTGCCAGTGTACTCATGCAATACACATCACTGTATGTAGATTGAGCCATGGATGCCATTACATACATGTATAAATTACTTTGTGTGTTAACGATATGTTAACGATATGTTATTAATGAATGATGCAGATTGTTTAAAATACTTCTGCAGCATGCACCTTTATAGATATGAACCCCTTTTTGCTTAACTGATACTACGCAGTCCAGTATATTTTCACCTGAAGCAGAGAAGAACATAAAATCAACATGCAAGAAAACTGACATGTCAGAAAGCACACATTTCAAGGGAATGTTGGAACACTGAAAAATAAACATTGGTAACCAGTATGCAGCAAGCATGGCATCAAAACACATCTCTACTGTATAAATAATGTACTAAGCACTGACAACTTGTTATACACACATGACTATATCTAGACCTATTTCATGTATAGGTTCTTAGGTTCTTAGGTAAGTATTTGGCTAGCTGCCCTTGCAGGCCATTTTAACTTATCCAATTTGGTGTTAGGTTGGTCTTACCCATCCCATGGTTGACAATTATATATTATCCATATGAAAATAACTGGGATAATACCATAGATAATTTGAGGAGACTCATGCCTGGGGTAAAGCATTTAGGAGTTGTCTTTGCCCATCAGTAGTACAGGGGACAGTCATGCAGTAAATTTTCTATTACTCATCCATAGATCCAAGCTTTGATTCAATATAATCAGGGATGAACTTTTATTTTATGTGGCTAGGGAGTCTCTTCCAGTGGTATCTTCTGCATGTTTTAACTACCCTCCCAAAACTATTCTGTTGATGTTGCTGAAGAGGTTTAAATCCCTAGACTGAGTACTTGTGATGCCATTTGACTTGCTAATGTTCAGTAAATCCATCAGCAATGGAACAGAGGATTTCTTGTATGCCAGACACAGGTCACCTCTTAGCAGTCTGTAGAATACAGAGTATAGTGACTGGGATTTTAGTCAGTTTTAGTAATTTGAGATCCACAATATCAGTGCAAGTACACTTTCCATATTTTTAATACAAACAATTCACTAAACAAACTAAAGCTTCTGGATGAGTCACAGAATTAGGCATATTCTTGACGGCTGTACTTCATATTGCACGATTAAGAGATTTATTTGATTAATCAAATTACGTAAGCTGAAAGCACATGTAATAGTAACCATGGGTTTAGCTGCACTGGGAAAACAATCAGCACTTCCAAATACTGTGAGGTCACTAGACTTTGGCAATTATGACTGTTATGTAGTTCTCAGAAAGAATTCCTGTTACCCCCTGACAGCGCCTGGACCTAAAAAAGCTGTCACTGACTTTATCTTCATCCTTTTTTTCCCTCTGTCTTGACACTTCATGGTATAAAGTGTCTTTAAGCAACTACTCAAGTTTAGATTGATTTAGTTACAGCATATGTAGACTAGGAAAAAAACATTCAAAACAGGTTTGTCAGAAGATATTTACAAATGTTATTTAGGTTTTAGACATGTCATACACATATTGCAAAGCTGAAGTATGATCTCTGAATAGAATAATAGCTGCATGACAGAGTAGACTAAAAATGACATCTCCTCTTCTAAGGAATCCTAATTGAGGGGGTTGGGGAGCAATACCCCATTAAAAAAAAACTAACATTTTAATTATATTCATCTTGTCAACTCTCATTTCTATGAGATGAATACTGATAACTTGTACAGACAACAAGCCATGACAGTATTGGCCACCTGAACTATTCTAAGCTGCTGTTCAGAAATTTGAAAACAGCCTGTGTAGATCCTGTACCAAACTTTATTCTGAACCAAGTGGCGACACCCACAGCATTAGCAGAGGAGAAGACAACAGCAAAGCAGTAGTGAAAAATGGATGTCATGAGTCAGTACTTATAGATTTTGGTACTTGAGAGCTACGTAGCACACAAAAGAACACATAGCAGGATTCTGTCTGAAGCAAATGCTAGAAATGTTTCCAAGTAACAGAAGAGACACAAATAATCTGCCTTCTGAACAGAATTCAGCATTCCAGAAGAGACAAAAATAATCTGCCTTCTGAACAGAATTCATCATTCCATAATTCTGGGGATATATATATATATATATATATATATATATATATATATATATATATAACCCGAGGTAGTGGTGCTACCACGCCTCACGGTAAGACGATGTCCGGTTCGATTCTCAGCTAGAGCATCTTCTGTGTGGAGACATGCGTGAATGGGCGTACCTTCGTTGAAGGTTGTGCGTCAGGGCTGGTAACTCGGTACGTAAAAATCGACTACCAATCATTAGTGGACCGGAGTTCCGCTGTGGCGACCCCTAACCAGGAAAAGCCGAAAGACACACACAAAAAAAAATATATATATATATATATATATATATGGTTCCCATTCAGAAGCCTGAAACATCATAAGCCTGAAAATCAAAATCCTGAAACCAAAAGCCTGAAAATTCAGAATCCTGAAAACTCAAAATCCTGAAAGCCCAAAATCCTGAAAGACCAAAATCCTGAAACTCAAAATCCTGAAAACACAAAATAGACATACTGATGTCATTGTGGCTTTGCTATTGTTAGCCCTGTGGTGTTAGGTCATGCGTTGGGGTCAGGTAAGTGTGCGGTTGGTTTTATTTTAGGGTTAGGGGCGGTTTAAGTGAGTTAGGGTTAGGGCGCAGGTTAGGCATGTATGCAATAGTGACAAATATTGGGGTTAGGGGCGGTTTAAGTGAGTTAGGGTTAGGGCAGGGGTCAGGTGAGTGTGCGATAGTGACGGACCTTAGGGTTAGGGTTAGGGTCAGGGTCAGTTGGTAGATATTAGTGTCTTTATAGTGACATATTAGCATTATTTGTGTTTTCAGGATTTTGAGTTTCAGGATTTTGGTCTTTCAGGATTTTGGGCTTTCAGGATTTTGAGTTTTCAGGATTCTGAATTTTCAGGCTTTTGGTTTCAGGATTTTGATTTTCAGGCTTATGATGTTTCAGGCTTCTGAATGGGAACCATATATATATATATATATATATATATATATATATATATATATATATATATATACATATGTGTGTGTGTGTGAGTGTGTGTGTATGTACCACAACATCCAAAATCAAAACATCAAGACCATAGCATCTAAAACTCATAACATCTAAAATGTATAATATGTAACAGTGTATCAAACGTGTAAATGCTATAGTTTATTCTGTTAATCTTGTGGTATCACTATGAGATGTTGTAGTTTTTATTTCTATAGTTATTATTTATATAGTGTTTATTTTGCCACTCTGTATGTGTGTTTTAGGCCATACAGGTAAGTGATAAAGACATTATGTGTACATTCTTTATGGTGATAGTGAAACAGTGGGGGGTTAGAAAATTAATTTTTTCCCACTGTAGTGTGATCTCGGAGTTGTTATATTTAATTTACGGGGAGTGAGGGGACAGAGACCCTCACATAGGGGGTGCAAGGGGGCAAGCCCCCTTGCAGAAACATAGTAAAAAGTGTTTGTTAGTTTGGTGTCTTTCTATGTGGAGGGGATGATATTTTCATGTGATTTGTAGTGTTCGATTTTATGATGCAAATTTTAGATAGGTTCATAAGCTCATAGGTAGGTACTAGGCTATCAGCCCTAGGGACTAAGTAAACCTAGCCAACAAGGTTCCCTGGCTTACGCCACCCAAGGAAGTTATTTTCCTGTGCCCCTGCCGAGCAGAGCCACCGAAGTGATCCCTGGGGTGTATTTCCTGTTTCTCATCCACTTATCAAGATTTTTCTTGAAGAGTGCTAATGAGGAACTTTGCTTGACATAGATGGGTAGCTTGTTCCAGAGTATGAGAAGTCTCTGGGACAGGAATCTATCCCTCCAGCATGTCCTGTTTATTATGGTGACAAGGTTGAGGTCCCTTGAGCGCATAGCTCGGGAGGGATTGGGATTTCTTTAGATGTAGCATGCCCAACAGCTCTGGGTTTGACACAGCTTTATATGTTAGGTAGAGATCACCTCAGAGTAGGCGATATTCTACGGAGTAAAGCTGGAATTTATTGAGACGGTCAGTGTAGGGCATCTGTTCGTGGCCAGTATTCCTCTTTGCGAGGTACTACTGTGGCCTTTCCAGCTGCTGCAGATGTCTTGTGAGGTACATTCCAAAAGGGGCGTTGTACTCTATAATGGGTCTAATGAGTGTCGAGTAGAGGGGAGCAATGACCTCTTTTTTCCTAGATGAGAACCATTTTGTGATGAGGTGTATGACATAGAAGGATTTCCTGACCACTGTGGCGATGTGATTCCCAAAGGAGAGACTGCTGTCCACCTGGATCCCCAGGTCTCTTATCACACATTTGGTGTTAAGTAGACTGCTGCCTATGTGGTAGTTCATGAGTACAGAGTTTTTATCAAAGGGGATGACAATGCACTTTTTGGCATTGAGCTTGAAGTCATGGCTCTGACACCAGGCAACTCTCTCAGTGAGGCCCTTCTGTAGGATGTCATTTAAAGACTCAACTATGGCTCCTAGTTTGCAGTCATCTGAGAACTTCATTAGCCAAAGACTTTCTGTGTTAGCTTGTACTTCAGAAAAGTAGATACTAAACAGGAGAGGACCCAGGACTGAACCCTGTGGTACTCCACTTGTCACTGGTTTGAAGTCAGATTTGGAGTCTGCAACTTTTACAGTGTGGGTTCTCTCAGTGAGCCAATTGGCAACCCTTCTTGTGACATAGGGATTTATACCTAGTTTAGGGAGTTTAGCTGTAATTCCAGAAAGGGGGATGGTGTCGAAAGCCTTGGTGAGGTCAAAATAGACTGTGTGAACCACCTTACCCTTGTCTACAGCTTTGGTGACTGCCTCAAAGAAGTTGATCAGGTTCAGGAGGCATGATCTGCCTTTCACAAACCCGAACTGGATGGGGCCCAGAGTTTGGAGGTTACCAGTGTCTTTTTTACGAGTTCCATGATGATAAGTTCCATGGCCTTACAGACCAGGCTCGTCAAGCTAATAGGGCGATAGTTCTCGGGATCAGTGGAGGCTCCTCCTTTGTGATGTGGGATAACTGTTGTTGTGTGCCATTCAGTGGACACAAAGCCTAATGTGAGACTATGATTGAACATGGTGCTTAGGTGGGGAGCCAGTTCACTCTGAAGTTCATGTAAAATGCAGCCTGTGATATTTCCGTCCCCATGGATGCTGTGTTTTTGGCTTTAGAGAGTGCAGCTTTTACCTGCGTAGTTGTCATTAGAGGGACTCTGCATTCTTCTTGTATAGATATGGGCCCTTTAGGGGGTGAGAGGGGGTAAAGTTAGCACTGAACCTATCTACCAGGACGTTGGCAATATCTGTTGGTTCTGTAATTTTCATGCCGTTGTGCTGTAACTCAGAGCAGATCTGGGTGTTGCCATTGAGATTCTTTACATAGCTATATAATGTTTTGTGGTTGTCCCTAGAATCAGTAGTGATTTTGTTTTCATAGCTAGCTTTGGAGGATCTTATAAAGTATCTCAGCTTCTTACTCCTCCACTCATGGAATTTTACTCTCTTTTGCAACTGTTTCTTCCTTTTGTTGTAGAGTTTGTTTATGGCAGGGGACCACCAGATTGGCTTCCTGTTTTTTTGGAGGATAGCATCTTGATTCTGTTTGGGATAGCATGATCCAAGCACTCGTTTAAGTGCTTATAGAGTGCATCTGTGTAGGATTCATCAGTTGTAACTATATTGTCCATCTCCATGGGTGTTATGAAGTTTGCCACTTCTGTCTTAAGAAGCATGAAATTGGCTTTGGAGAAATTTTTTACCATGATTTCCTTAATGGGGGGTTGGGGTGGGATGTGTATAGCTAGGGAAATTAGCTTATGGTCAGATCTGATCAATGGGGAGTTGACTTCAGGTGTGGGACACCGGTCACACATGTTGGTAAAGACTAGGTATAGGATATTGTTGCCCCTGGTGGGGGTGTGGATAAGTTGATCCAGGGCATTGGAATTTATGAATTCCATAAAGTGTTGAGTGAAGGAGTTGGTACATGAGTAGTTTTCCCAGTTAATGGTGGGGTAGTTGAAATCACCCATTATTAGGGTGTTTGATTGAACCCTAATATTTTTCAGTACATCAAGAAAAGAGGAGTGGGAAACCTGGGGCATGGTGGGGGATCTGTAACAAGCTACAATTTGGATTGCAGTTTTGCCCAGAGTTAGTTGCACTTGGATAACCTCGGATGCGTTATGCTGAGCAACTAGCCTGGAGGTGTGGATATCCTTAATGAATATGGACACACCTCCATCTTTGGTGTTCCAGTCGAAGTTAGGTGGCCGAAAAGTGTGGTATAAGTTATAGCCTGGTAATGCAGGGGTGCTGTCTGGAGCCTGCCAGGTCTCAGTCACTACACCAGATATCAATGTTCTCCATTTTAAGGAGTGTCTCAAGGGAGTGCATTTTGAGGTTTAGACTTCTAGCATTTTGTAGCATTACCCTCAGTTTTTACTTGCCTGTTCCTGTTACGATGTTGAATTTGTCATTTGAACCTTGCCTAAAAAAGGCACTATTGGGGCAGCAAGAGCCTTTGCCAGTATCCAGAATCCCAGAGGCGACAGGTGCAGGCCATCTCTGGCAAAGCATCATGGTCTGTCGACTATGTCGTCCCAGGCAGACAGATACTGGATCACCTTAGAATGGCAACAGAAGCTTAGCCAGTTGTTGAAGTCAATCATTTTGTCCTTGTTCTGCGGTATCATTCTGGGCGATGCCAGGATGCTACTTAGGGCTAGGGTCATACTTGCCTGGGCTACAAGATCAGAGAGCTCTTCCATGTCTCTTTTCATGTAGTCCAGGGAGGTATTTCTCAGGTCATTCACACCAACACGGACAATGACAGAGTCAAATTTGTACTTGTTATGGAGTGACCTGAGTGCATGGGTTATGTGGTGGATCCTGGCACCCGACAGGCAGCTGACAGTAACCTTCTCCTTGTTTAGCCTGGTGAGTGGGACATCAGTGTGCCTGACTATAGAGTCACCTATGACTAGTGTGTTGGGTACGTTGTTTTGCCTTATGGGCTGTGGTTGAGTAGCACACTAAGTTTGTGGGCTATGTGTCATTTGGGTTGTGTTGGGGGTGGAGGTTGCTTGTGTTTCTGCTTTGGAGATCTCTGTTGCTTGAGCAGATTACTATTGAGAGTCTCCACGAATGTTTTTGTGTTTCTGTGTGTGGATTTTGGTGGTGTAGGTTTACTAGGACTATGTGATGAGTGTGGTGTGGTGCAAGTGTTCACCTTCTCCTCTTGACTGTCAGTTTCAGTCTTGGTTGGAGACAGCTTTACCTCCAGTTTGGCTAGCTAAGTGTCTGTGTACATGAGGCAATTGCTACAGTGCCCCAAGATGCCCGGATTCATCAGATAGACAGAAGAGAACACTGGGAGCCTGAATAAAAAAATACTTTCCTCTAGACAAGTGAGGAAAGTGAGCATAAGAGCTGTTTTTCTCTAAGCAAGTGAAGAAAGTAAGTACAAAATCTGTTTTTCTCTAGGCAAAGAGGAAGGTTGACTGCTGTAGTAATTTGCAGCTTATATTTAGTGCCAACAAGTTCTGAGCAAGTGCTGAGCACGAATAAGCAAATTCAAGTACTAAAACTAAGAATCTGTACCTAGATCTTGTGGTAGATAGGCTACCAAGTGCTTATCACTCCCACTGATAAGCTAGAATGCTTCCCTCCAGCTCAGAAAGGCTTGGGGAGCTCAGAAGCTTACAAACAGTCCTGGATACAGCAAATCTGTATCTGGACTAGACTAGGTATAGGAAAGGTGGGAAACAAGCACAAATGCGGGCTTTTAAACCAGAAAGTTGAAAGATGTGGAAAAACTACCCAAGCAGCCAGTAAACTACAAATTCTGGGCTAGAAACCACTCTTGTGGTAGATAGGCTACCTAGTGCTTCCCACTCCCACTGATAAGCTAGAAGGCTTCCTCTCCAACGCAGAAAGGCTTGGGGGGGTATGCATTATAAGTGAGTAGTACTTGATACTAATTGTTTTCAAGACTGTTAGAAGGTAGACTTTCACAGATTTTAATCCCTGCCTGCTTATATGATAATCTCCATTGAGAGAACATTATCAAATGAATCCACTGAAGAACTTTTGAACTATGTCTCAAAAAGCAAACATTTCAAAGGAATGTTGGAACACTGTAAGACTGAAAGCTGAACATTGCTAAACAACATATACAAATTAGTGGCTCAGTATCCTCCCATATGTGTACTGATAATGTATACATCACTTCACAACTTCAATGAGCCATGGAAGCTGTCAGAGTGAAACTATTAACTTCACCTAATGTCAGTATTGTCTGGTGTTGTGCATCAATGGTCAGCTAAGTTGCATGGTAGATGCCACAGTCTTAGTACATTAAAAGGATTTTTTCTCAGTTTTTGCCATAGGAAGAGAAGTGTCATTTCTCTGTGCTTACATATGTTCAGTGAAGTTGCTCTTGCCAACTCTCATACAATGCATGCCACAGACAAATTACTTTTCTTATTTTATAAGCCCTTTTTATCTGTGTTTGTTATGTAATATTGTCTTTTTTAGAAGATTAATGGTTGTAAGGTATATAGGACAGAGATAAAAAGAGCAGCAAGCACACAATGACAAAAGGTGAGTTGAAGAGGAGTGAGCAGGATGGAGGCCATTGAAAAAGACAGATACACATCAATGACTATTAACTCTGATTTCCCATTGATATGATACATAGTAGTGCCTTACCAGTGGCAGACACTGAAACTGTTTGACTACATTGGGGGTGTAGGTCGTTAAAATGATTAGTAAACCACTTGTAGGTTGCCCAATGTAAGGTGAAACTCCAATGGCAAAGGAAACATCATCAAGTGTAGTTTAATTTAATTAATTTAAATTAAATTAAGCTATACTTTGTTATTCAGTGTTGCTGTTTCCAATCCGTTCATTTCAGTTGTGGTCTGCTGGTGGTGTCTGGTATGTTTCCTTATGTCATTAAAATGATACATATCTACGATATGTAGTAAATTTGCAGAGTTGTTAACTGGTGTAATACAGCCATTCAGTTAACTGCATAGGGTTCATGTGTGTGTGTGTGTGTGTGTGTGTGTGTGTGTGTGTGTGTTTGTGTGTGTGTGTGTGTGTGTGTGTGTGTGTGTGTGTGTGTGTGTGTGTGTGTGTGTGTGTCCGTGTGCGTGTGTGTGCTGTTCATTTTTTAGTGGTTTAAATTGAGAATATAGTACTGAAATTAAAATGGGAAGGACACAGAAGGTAGCACACCATGTGTGATAAGAAAAACTGAGTTGGAGGGACTTCAGTTAGGAGTATACCCTCTTAACTTTTTATCTTAGCAATGCTGAATGACTTCACACTTTCGTTCAGCAGTGACAAACTCTATGACAGAATACCTTCAATGATGGCAGAGATGTTAATTTCAGGAGAAAGGAATACATGATCAGCAAGATATCAGTGTGAATGTCACTCACATTCTCCAAAACAGAGTATTAGCAGGATATACCAGAGAATTACACATAAGGAAAGTGCTGGTAAAACACATATCAGGGCAATGGAACATAGGATAATAATGAAAAAGAAATACACCTAACTGCATTTGAACCCATGTCTGTGTTACTCATATCCCCTCAACCAGTGCATTAGCTAGGTATGCCATTGAAGCACTGTGTGCAAACATATTAGAAAACTAAAATAAAGCATTTTAGAACAATGGTATATACTTGTATGGTGAAAATATAATATTGTAGAACAACATCCCACCCTCAAGGTATGCAAACCCTGCAACAAGAACAGATTTACGTGACCAGCAATGTTGCTCAATTCTAATGGTCATGTAACGCACATGCACAGAAAGATGATTTTAATATATACTTTTGAGGAATGTGTATGACGTGTCTATTTTTACCAGATTAAAGGACAAATGGGAGTATAGGACAGAGATAAAAATGGGGAAGCAAACAGAGGGTAGAACACAGTGTGTGCAAGTAAGGAATGAGCAGAATGGAGGTGGGATAACAGCATATGTCTCAACTTCTTAGTTTTATAATCCTGGTGAATTACAATTATATTCTTAACTATTTACTGATTGAAATACTCAGTGATTTGTGAGACAAATATGCTTTTTGTAATGATGTCTAAGGGTCAAATGTGTGTAAAAAAATTAAATCTCTGTAAAGTTGAGATGTATATGTAGTAGTATTTTTTGTGGGACAGGTATCCTTTTTATGTTTATATTTTATTATTTGAAATGGAAAGTTGGGATGGAAGACAGGGAAGTAAGAGGTGTGGAAGATAAGGAAGTTAGACCATAATGGAAGAGAGATGTGACTAATGGGATGTGGGTTAAAACAATAAGGGGGAACACAAAGGAGGCATCAGACAAACAGATGAAGGACAATGGTAAGGGAGTGGGCATAGACACAAAAGGTAGTGCAACACCATATTTGGGGATAAAATGGGCATTCAGAAATGCAGACTCCATCAGCTTTGACACAGAGGGATATTAATTCAGAGGGATATTAATTTTCATCCTGTGAGCTGAATTGAGACCTAGGGGCAACACTCAGCAGGGAAATGGCTTAATGAGTCAGTGGAACATAGTCTGTATATGACCAGTGAAGGCACCGAACCTCCTCTCCCATACCTCCACTTAGACTTCTGCCAGTTCCTGATAGGCAACGTAATTGACACCTCCACTTGCACTGCTACTGGTGGATACCAGTGTGATACCCATGCAATGGCCCAGTAATCAAGGAATCTCAATCCTCACCACTAGCACCAGTGAGGGTCATGCACATTGGGAAGGATAACAAGTACACACACAGTAAAGTACAATGTCCCTTAAGAGGACACAGAGATCACAGTCAGCCCATGGTTGGTTTCTCCCTTTCTCTCCAGATCCCCAGTAAGATTTCCCAATGGCACAGCTATATGGTACAGGTCTCAGCCTAGTGGACAAGCTAAAATCTCCAGCACCCTCTCTGCCCAACCAGTGCTTTGTGTCCCTGCCCAAGTAGCTGACGCACACACACTTTGAGATATGAGTTATATACAATCACACAGACAGTCCTGGGGAAAGCTGGCACAGGTTCTCCAGCTATGCCCCCATCTCTGCTCAAGCTATAAGGTAGAAATCACTGCCACCAACCATTAATATCAGCTACTAATAAGGCCCTTACCAGAGGGTGTCTAATTTTAGTGTGCAATATTATTATTATCCTATTAGTAAGTATGATGAACAGCAAGGCTTATTAGAGTAGCTTGGATAGTATCACTATCTCCATGCAATGTACTCTAGAGCTTAAATTATCTCTACACAAAACAACCACAGTTGAAAGTCTTAAAAATATTTAATAATAAATAATAAAAACACAAGACAAATCTCCTCAATTCAACACAGTGCTAGTCAAGAGTTCAGAAATCACAGGAAACTTCTTTAAAACCATATTGTCGGATAGTCTGACATAAATATAGACAACAGCTAGTCTAATCTTACTATTTCTATCTATTTCTAAAAGAAACAATGTTCTAAATAAATTACATACATACAGAGCAAAGGCAGAGTGCTAATGATGTTGTCAGTTCTGAAAACAAATGCAAAATGGTCTGATTTTCTCTCTCTGAGAAAGTCTTAAATTGATAATGCATCACTGCTGACTTGTTTTAGATTACATAATTCTTAACAGTTCTGATTTAGCTTCCCAGGCTAACAGAAACTCAAAATTTACATTTCTTTTTGTAATGTGCACCTGCAGGAAGCCACAGCAATAAAATACATTATATATGTAAAATCTAGTAATTAACTCTGGTCTCAAAACAATAGAAAGAATTTGCTGGTCCAGATATCACGGCTCTGACTTTGAGATCAAACAGTCATACAGTGTTTTATTTATCATCTTTCTTCCAGCAGACTATACTGTGGTTACATTTTTGAAGCTCAGTACAACATATAGTTTAATCATAGCATACTGTTCTCTTTTACATTTGTAAAACCAGCTTGTTGATTACATTAATATTTACAAATCACATAAAATTATTTACAAGATTCTATCTGGCTGGGCTGGCAGCCTTTCAGTTTTTTTACAACCAGTGAATCAGCCTTTGTTGCAGGACTACCTGAACTGAGTAGGACAGGAGGAATGAAGACACCTCTGGCAGGCTACGACCCAGATGTGCTAATGCCTCTAGTGGTGGTGGGTCTAGGGAGATTAATTCTCATCCTGGGAGCTGTCTTGAGACCTAGGGGCAACTCTCAACAGGGAAATGGCTTAATGAGTCAATGGAACATAGTCTGTATATGACCAGTGAAGGCATTAAACCTTCTCTCCCATCCTCCACTTAAAGTTCTGCCAGTTCCTGATAGGCAACATAATTGACACCTCCACTTGCACTGCTACTGGTGGATACCAGCATGACACCCATGTGCTGGCTCAATAGTCGAGGAGCCTCAATCCTCACCACTAG
The DNA here is from genome assembly GCF_019279795.1 of Protopterus annectens. NCBI lineage: Eukaryota > Metazoa > Chordata > Ceratodontiformes > Protopteridae > Protopterus > Protopterus annectens. The sequence goes on from NC_056734.1 coordinate 856,230,312, forward strand.
CACCATCGAGGGGCATGCACATTGGTAAGGATAACAAGTACACACACAGTAAAGTACAATTTCCCTTAAGAGCACACAGAGATTGCAGTCAGCCCGAGGCTGGTTTCTCCCTTTCTCTCCAGATCCCCAATAAGACTCCCCAGTGGCACAGCTATAGGGTGCAGGTCTCAGCCTAGTGATCAAGCTAAAACCTCCAGCACCCTCTCTGTCCAACCAGTGCTTCTTGTCCCTGCCCAAGTAGCTGACACACACACTTTGAGATATGAGTTATATACAATCACACAGACATTCCTGGGGAAGGCTGGCACAGGTTCTCCAGCTATGCCCCCTTCTCTGCTCAAGCTATAAGGTAGAAATCACTGCCACCAACTGCTAATTTCAGCTACTAATAAGGCACTTACCAAAAGGTGTCCAATTTTAGTGTGCAATATTATTATTACCCTATTAGTAAGTATGACGAACAGCAAGGCTTATTGGAGTGGCTTGGATAGTATCACTATATATGTGCTAGCATTGGTACTGTACTATGATGTCCTTAGGATGTCTGTCAATAGCCAATGGCACACATATTAAAAGCAGATGTGACCTCCCTCACACATCATGTCTGTGAAGACACTCCCTATTACAATAGCAATAGTCTACAAATATACCTGCTATACATACCTGACATCCCCTTGCACTACGAAGTTGGGACTATAGGGGCTGAGGTAGGGCTACACTCCATGTTCAGGACATATGGTGAAGATATATGTACATATAATTATCCAGATATCTATATAGACATACACATATACATAGTGACATACATAGAGGGATATGTATATGTCCATAGCTAAGCAAATAAACACCCAGATATATACATATACAGAGCAATATATGTCTACACATATACAGATAGAGATACAGATGCACATATACTATGGATATCTACATATATTGACAGTAGTAGGTATATCAGAATAGATATGTATGTACATATAGTTATTGATATCTACATATATACCAAAATAACTAGGTATATCTGTACACATAGGATGTGCATACATATATAGCTACATATACATATATATATATATATATATATATATATATATATATATATATATATATATATATATATACATACATATATCTATATATACATATATGTATATGGGAGGGCTACAGAATCCTGAAAGCCCAAAGTCCTGAAGACCATCAGGGGTGAGCTGCCTTAAGGTATATGCACGTACATTACCATACAATCCACCTTGGTTAAATGCCGGCCTACGGCCACCTGCCATACAGACTGTTCTGTTTGTCAGTGTGCTTGTGATGGTGTCACTTGTGCCTTGTTATGTAACAGTTACATCCCATTGTGTCAACTGAGGTCTTTACCCCCTAGGGATTATCTAGAAGAGTGTAGATAGAGGCTGCTGAACTATACATCTGCATTACTTACTGTTGATTGTTTGGTATTCTGTGGCCCAGTCTGTCTTTACTATTGTACTACTTGATGGCCTTGGCCTGGACAGCAACATTTGTTAACCTTTCCAGACTACTGTATTACTATAACTGTTTCACAGTTGCATTACTCAGTTTGTATGGATGTCTGTGTCTAAACAGCTATACCACATGGCATACACAACTGTAATAGTACACAAATAAAGCTTTCCTATTTATACAAACCTGTGTGTGGTGTTATATCCTTTGATTTCTCTGTGGGTATATGTTGCAGGCAATGTTTGTCATTGGTATGGTTGGCTCACACAGTCTACAGTCGGTAAGGTGGTAACTGTAGGAACAGTGGTTGTTCCATATTGTGTGCACCTACTACATATGTATCTTACTATACATAGCTCTGTGTGTGTATGTGCAGTTACATATATATCTATATATATATCTATACAGTGTTTTCAGTGTTTTGAGTTTCAGTGTTTTGAGTTTTCAAGAGTTTGAAAATTCACTGTTTTGGTTTCAGTGTTTTGAGTTTATATCTATATCTATATCTATATCTATATTTATATCTATATCTATATATATATATATGTATATATATATATATATATATATATATGTATATCTGTATCTGTATCTGCATATATGTGTCCATGTATATGCATCCTAGGGATACCCATGTCGTGTCAGGTCCTTGTTATGGGATCTGCAACATTTGGTAGTGTATTGCAGGGCGGACGTGTTTGGCTGTGGTGGGGAGGCATACCTATTCGTACAAGACATATATTGTTTGGGGCCTCTCAACCCCCATTAACAGTGCATGTGGACATATATATTTTTGTTATTTTCCCATTGTTATCTACAGATGTATGTCCATATATACCTATATAGGCATATATATCTGCTTGCATAAATATAACTATGTCCATATATACATATATATATTTATATATATATATATATATATATATATATATATATATATAAAAACTTGCTGTATATATTTAGACATATAGATGCAGACATATATATCTATAGATGTAGGCATTTGTTTGTATATATGTATATATATATATATATATATATATATATATATATATATATATATATATATAGATTCACTTCATAACACTGAAAGCTCAAAACACTGAAACTCAAAACACTGAAACCAAAACAGTGAATTTTCAAACTCTTGAAAACTCAAAACACTGAAACTCAAAACACTGAAAACACATATCATACATATACTGAGTTTAAATAACATAAATCATAGCACTTTCCACTAAGTGCAAGCAGGGGGTGCAAGCCCCCATGCACCCCCCATGTGGGGGGCTGCACCCCCCACACCTCTTGCTACTTAGATATATATATCAACTATAAGATTGCACTTCACTACACTAAATGCAATCTTGGAGTTGATATATTTAAGTAGCAGGGGGTGTGGGGAGTGAAAGTGCTATGATTTAAGTTGTTTAAACTCAGTATATGTATGATATGTGTTGTCAGTGTTTTGTGTTTCAGTGTTTTGAGTTTTCAGTGTTCTGAAGTTTCAGTGTTTTGGTCTTCTATATTATGAAATTTTCTCATTTTCAGTGTTTTGAGTTTTCACTGTTATGAAGTGAATCCATATATATATATATATATACATATATAGATATTTTTATCTATATAGATATTAATACACACACACACACACACACACACACACACACACACACACACACACACACACACACACACACACACACACACACACACATCTACATGCTGAAATACATTTCATGTATTGTTGAATGACTGGGCTGGATGATATGTTTGTGAAAACATCATAATTATGTATATCTGACATGGCTTAGTGGTAAATCACTTTGGCTATGTTGTACAGGGTCCTGGATTCGAGCTTTGCAAAGGCTGTTTATTTTGTTGCTGGGCAGAACAAAGGCTGTTGGATATAGAGTGATTAAGGCACTTTAGAGCTGTTGTAAGTGGGTTTGCACAATTTGTGCACAGGTAAGCACTGCTAACCAGTGTAGGCATTGCTTACCCCCACACAAACAGGCTGAAACCCTCTTACTGCTTCTTAAAAGTGCTTACTCCCACTTACCCCTTGCTAATTTCTTTAAAAGAAAATAAAAAGAGTTGATAATAATGTGGTGAAAAAGGGGCACAGAGATGGAAAGACAGTAGGAGAAATAGCTAGAGATGTGCAGGAAGGGTGTGGGGAAGGTCCATCGCTGCCCATTTCTTTTACAGCAACAGCTGTGCATACACACTAAATTTGGAGGTAGATTTTGACACTCAAACCCATGGGAGGGGGTGAAGGCAACAATAATAAGTTGTGATGCCAATTAGACCAGATTACATGTGTCCAGTGGACACATGCAAAATGGACAGCTATGTATGGGGCACAATTTTTTTTTTTGGGAACAGATTTCCCTTTTTTTTTTTCAGGTGAGAGTGGGATCATAGGGAGGGGTAGTAGGTATATTTGGGGAGGTAGGTTGGGTAGGTTAACAGACAAGACAAACAAGGCACATACAGGGGCAGTATATGACACATGTGGGGGTAAACACCTTGATGGGGAGGGGTGTTGGGAAATCGGCAGCCCATGAGCCCCCTAGTGGAAACAGTGGGACTGAGGTCCTCACCCATGGGCAGTCACCACTGCACCTTCAAAGCCCCGATGGTGTCTGTGCTGGGGGCTGAGTCGCAGAGCCAGATGAGCTGGCATAAAAGATCACCAAGCTGCTGGTTGAGCTCTCTACGCAACATGACCCCAACCTGGTGATGGGTGACAGGTTACTGTCTGCACCCACTCCCGGGGGGGAAAGCCCCATCCCCTGAAGCAGTTCCACCTGAAGTTGGTGCAGGACCAACGGACGAGGGGTCCTGTGTTGGGCCCGGACATGCTGGTGTCCCACGCCATAGCCAGCTGAGGTGGGACAGGTGGGTCCGCTGGGACCGCCCTTCCCAAACGTGCTATAGTGTTTATATTTCATCATCATATAGGTTCATAGGTTCATAGTCATATGTGGGTTAGCAATAGTCAACACATTCCAAGGTTAGGTATAACAGCATGCATAGATATTCCCATTAACCCAGACACCAGATACAGAACAGATGCATAGCAAACAGAACACATGGTTTACCTTTACAAAGGTGAAACACACTCGTGCGATTGCTCATATGAACGAATCGTAACCATAAAAAAACAAAACCGCGACAGTTTCCAATGTTCAAAAATCAGCAAATCGAAAAGCAGATTCACTGATTTTCAAACATAAATGCCAAATACAAAATGTAATGAAGTGTAAAGGAGGGTGGCAAGCCCCACTGCACCCCCATGTGGGGGGCTGTGCCCCCCTACTTTAATATACTAACTCCGATATCGCACTACAGTGGGGAAAAGGACCATATTCCGATCCCCACTATAGTGCAATCCGCCCCAAAATGCCGAATCTGCAATGAGCGAATGTCACTGTGCATTCGCTCATTGCACATTCAAACCTTTTTGTAAACGTCCTTTCGCACATCTGCTGTTCGCCCGTGTGCAAAACGCACACATGAAGGTAAACTGAACACATGCATATATGGGACCACAGTGGTAATAAGAACAGCATGCAAGTACATTGATGGCACCATGCCACCAATGTTGGAATAATTCATTATAGCACATGCATGGGAACAGTTAAAATATTTATTAAACAATTGAACATTATCAGAACATAGGTGTCATTGCATACCAATTGGGGTAGGTATGTTGATTATTGTTGAAGATATGGTGGTGGGGGGTGAAAGATGTCAATTAACAACTAGTATATTCCTGTAGTCCACATTATTTTCCTAGTCAGTGCTGTTATCTGTACCTTACAAATCTTACTACACTACCCTATAGCCTTAGTTTGGACAGTGATATGGCTGTTGTCATCATTATACATGAACTGGTTTTACCTGCAGTATACACCTCTTACCTGGTATACCTGTGGAGGGAATGTTTGTTAACACTGTTTCTACACATACTCCCAGATTCTGGGTTGATGTTGTGCACATAGCTATCCAACTCTTTCTGCACAGACTCTGGCCATGTGTTGACCACATGCAGGTGTGCCAGGACATGTCTAGAATATTTCCCTCTTCAACCTTTAGTGACCTGACACACACATATGCATGCTTTCCTACACAGCTATATTATGTAGCACAGTGTGGGTGCCAGTGATCAGTGATACGTTATTATTCAGGGAAACTGCAGCACTCTCAATTCCTTACAATACCAGAGTGAACAGCACCAGTACAGGTTATAATGGTCTTTATTTCTCAGCACAGTGTTTGTATCCGACGTACCTGTGGGAGCAATGTTTGTTAGCACTACCTGACTGTTGCCACACAAACTTCCGGATTACACATTAGTATTATGCACATACATCTCACTCTGTTACTGTACACACTCTGGTCACAGCTTGACAACATGGGGGTGTAGATAGGACATACTTGGCTTATTACTCTCCTAACAGTTTTGGGGGTTGCTACAGTGACAGCTTTGTTCTCATAGATGTTTCACAAGCATTTCTATTCCCTGTTTGCTGGCTAAACATCTGGGATCATCCCACAGACTTACCAGGGGGACAGGCAGCAGATGGGCCCATATACTGAACTTTCTGGCCTCATCTCTACAGTTGTAGGGTATGATTCTGTATGCAGCCTACTTCCACTCCCAGGATTCAGACCATGGCTGTGTCTGCTAAAACTTAAACATTGTCCCTGCTATATATATATTGCTGTATATCTCCTATCTGATTTCTGTCTTCTTAATCCCCTGTGCTTTTGCATTCTGACCTTGTATTACAACACTCTTATACAGATTTCCTAGATAGTTATATTTTGTAGGACAGTGTGGGCAACAGTGATGTGTAATACCTCATTATTCAGAACAACTGCATCAGTCGCACTGCCATACAAAACCAATGTAAACAGTACCAGTACTGGGTATCATTCTTGTATTTCTGGGCACAGTGTTGATATCTGACAGACCTGTGGGAGGAATGTTTATTAAAACTACCTGAATGTACCCACACACAGTACCAGATTCCACATTACTATTATGCACATACATCTCACTCTGTTACTGTACACACTCTGACCACAGCTTGACAAGTTGGGGTGTAAATGGGACATACCTGGCTTCTTAGTCTCATGAGGTATTGGGGAGTTGCTAGTGATTAGTTCACCTGTACCTGGCTTCTTAGTCTCATGAGGTATTGAGTTGCTAGTGATTGGTTCACCTGTATATCAGAACCACCAAGTAATCTAATAAATCTCCATGGCTACCAGCATCTAGTCCAAATTCCAACTAGATGAGATAAAAAATCTAAAAGGGAATCCATCCTTGACTGGGTCCTAACTAACAACCCCACATTGTACCCTCACACAGGCAGTCTCCCAGACACTTTAAGTGACCACAACATAATATACTTTATACGTAGTAGAACAAGCATATGCAAAACCACTAACTATATATCCACTAGAAACACAAAATAATTCTCTCCTGAGGTCCTCAACACTTTACTCTGTAACTGTGACTGGACCCCCTAAAAACCCTCCCACTTGACCTGGCTGTAGCATATTTCAACAAAACATTTCTACAACACCTAGACACTGTCACTCCATTGTGCAAAATCAAGGTTAGAACCTCTACAAACCCCTGGCTCAGTAAAGAAATCAAACAAATCCTCAAGTCCAGAGACACTGCCTGGCTTTACTATCAAAAAAACAAAGAAACACAAAGCCTAACTAAGTACCAAGAACTGCACAACCGTGCAAAAAAATGCATTAGGCTGGACAAAAAATCCTACTACACAACATTACAAACTAAATACCAACACAACCCGCAAAAAGTTTGGAAAAATGTAAACCAGCTGCTAAAATCCACCCAAAAGGTTACCCCCAAACCAACCACCCCTGACTCCCATCGAAACACAATTCGACTCCCACTTTGTGAACTCAATTCTATCCTTGGTATCACAGGACAGTTCCTTCCTCACTATCCCCCCCAACACAAATAACACTAATACAAGCTTTACCCTCAAAACAGTTTCCACCACTTCAATCAAAAGCATGCTCTCCAAACTAAAAACCTCATCGAACAGCAGCCGACCTACTCCCCAGCTATTTCTTGAAATTCACAGCAGATGATATTGCTATCCCATTCTCCACTCTCATAAACAGATCAATTGTTGAAAACTATGTGCCCAAACTCTGGAAAATATCCTGTGTTACACCCATACATAAAGGCGGGACCTCCACTGAACTTAATAACTACAGACTCATTGCTTTACTCTCCCCCCTGGCCAAAATCCTAGAAAAATGCATCCATACCCAGATGCTAAACTATCTCCTAGACAGCAACATCCTGTCACCTACTCAGCATGGTTTCAGACCTGCCCATAGTACCACTGCAGCCCTCCTCTGCTTCACAGACACAGAAAACATTCTCAAAAATGAAGGCCTGCAAGTGTCAACTTTTTCTTGGATATGTCCAAAGCATTTGACACAGTCTCACACCAAATCCTGCTAAACAAACTAAAGCAATATCATCTATCAAATTCCACTCTTACCTGGTTCCAAAGCTACTTAACTGACAGGTACCAAGCTGTGAAATGGGAAAATTCTCTATCTCCTCAGCTGCCCATAACTATATGAGTCCCACTGGGTTCTATCTTAGGACCACTACAATTCACAGTCTTCACAAATGACCCCTATACCTCCACAGAGCATGCATCTATAATTCAGTATGCAGATGACTCTACCTTAATCTGTGTTGCATAAAACATTCCCACCCTCCTGCAAACAACTCAACTAGCATTCTCTGACATTGAAAACTACCTTACCAAAGCCCAACGTATCCTCAATCCAAAGAAAACTCAGCTTATGATTATAACCAGTTCTAATAAAAACACTAACAGTGAATTCACTATCTACTCCACAAATGCTACTTCAATTGCTCCAGTGGCACAGGCTAAGCTATTGGGAATAACCATAGACTCCCACCTAAAATTTAATAGTCATCTCAACTTAACTATTAAAAACGTACATGCCAAACTGGGATCACTCTACCGTATCAAACCATTTCTTACTAACAACACAAGATCAGCCATTGCTCGCTCCCAACTTCTATCCACCCTACTTTATGCATCTCCCATTCTGACTAATCTCAACAAAACTGAACTAAGCAAAATGGAAGCCTGCTATAACAGAATTGCCCGCTTTGCTGAAAATTGCTCATATAGAACTCATCACTGTACTGCTTTGAGACAGCTCCACTGACTTGAACTGCCCAACCTCCTAACCTACAATCAGTTCTGCCTCTGTCATTCTATCTGTTACCTTCCCAATAAGTGTCCTGCCTTCAAAAACCTAGTACAACATCACTCAGCCAAAAGGCCTCTTAGATCCTCAAGCAAACTACTACTAGAAGTCACCAACAGCTACAATAACTTTGGAGATGTGCTATATAGTAGTTCAGTGGCTAAAAAATGGAACTCTGTCCCTACTAGCATTCAAAACACATCATCCAAAGCCTCCTTTAAAAACCTCATCAGGCAACATCTCAAGCAAAGTTGGCAGTGCCATGATTGCTCCCCAGGATAGTGAAAGCAGATAACATATACATACTAAATCTAGAGCACTTGATAATAGTTTTCAATCTTACTCACAAACACTGGCTAATCAACAATGTATGTACTGTACCTGTGTACTATGTATGTATTCTACCTATGTTCCAAATTTCAGCTGTACACCACAAATCTATTAATTACCTTTATTTTTAAAATTAATATTTTTTTTGTTTGTTCTCTCCACTGTAACTGTTTATGTGCCGCATACCACTGTAAAAACATGTCTCTTGAAATTTGTGTGTATACTGATAATGTCGAAATAACTAAATGTGTCTGTAATTTTTCTTTGTGGAGCTTTTCTCCCCAGACCTCTACTGAAAAAGGGCCTTTTCGGCTCAGTCAGACACCCCCGGTTAACAAATGTAAAATAAAATAAATAAATAAAATAAATAGTGTCCCAGCTTTATTCTCATAGATGTGTGCCAATCAGTTGTATTTCCTGTTTGCTGCCTATACGTCTGGGATCATCCCACTGATTTCCCAGGGGGATAGGTTGATAGGCAACAGATATGTACCACTTTACTGGACATTCTGGACATATCTGTACAGTTGTGGGGTATGATTCTGTATGCAGAGTACTACCACTGGCAGGATTCAAACCATGGCTGTGTGTGCTAAAAAAACTACAGTGCATAATATAACAGTACTATTACATAATTGTGAATCTACATTACCATATGATACCAAAGGATACACATGCAGTCCAGCAGTTAGACCTTTATTGTCAGGCTATTACACTTTTATTTATATACAAACAATATGAGACTCTTCCTGCCATATTCTCTAGTGTATGCAGTACTTGCCTTGCACAAGAAACCTTTACTAGAAAGGCTCACTCAGACTCTGCTACACTTTGCTGTGAGGGAAAAGTTAGTTTGCTTTTTATTTGTTGTATTTTGTATTACTTTATTGCCTTTTTGTATTTTGAATACTGTGATTTCTTTTCTTTACCTTGTGTTTTACTTGTATTCTGCTTTTAACTGCATATTAAAACTTGAAAAGAGACCACAGCTCAGTCTCTTGTGAGTCAGGCAGAAATCAGAACAGATCAATTAAGGACTCACAGATAAGATAGAACAGGTCAGTAAGGTTAATCATCTGTGAACTGAGGGGGTGGAGCTAGGAACTAAACACTCTATTTAAGGGGTAAAATAAAACATTTCAGAGCTTAAATAGAAAGGCTCACCCAGACTCTGCTACACTTTGCTGTGAGGAAAGGTTAGTTTGCTTTTTATTTGTTGTATTTTATATTACTTTATTGCCTTTTTCTATTTTGAATATTGTGATTTGTTTTCTTTACTTTGTGTTTTACTTGTATTCTGCTTTTAACTGCATATTAAAACTTGAAAAGACACCACAGCTCTGTCTCTTCTGAGTCAGGCAGATATTTTTCCCCACCCTCTCACCCAGTTACTGTTGTGTTCTGAAACACCACTGTCTTTCTAGTTGCCTGCCCCTTATGTTAATTTGACCATATATCTAATTTCTTCTCTGCATTTACTGGCTTGTGTGAGTAAGTGCAAAATTATAATTTTGCGAAATAACTCCCCTTCAACTATTTAAATTTATGGGCCATCCTACTGTATTCCATAGTACCAGAATACAAAAGTGACCACCCCCTTTCAATCTATCTTGCTATTTTAAAAATAGTAACTCTCCACTAAAACTTAACTTTTTAGACAGGTAAAACTTAAGTTAGCTACTTTAACATATAACTCCTCTAGTGTACACAACAGTGTTTAGGATAAAATATTTTTTTTCATCTTACCTTTAAGCATCCTTGTGACTAGCACTTGCTCTAAAACCTGCTGGAAAGCACTAGGAAGCCTTAAACTGATACAAGCACTCAACTCTCCTTGTTAATAAGGAGAAATTAATCATAGGCACTAAGCCATCTATAATTGCAAAGTACCTTGCTAAGGTATGGGAAAACAGCTCTTGTACTTTGCAAAATAATAACACCAAACCAGGCATGTCCAAGGGTCAGCTTCCGGTGATTTCTCCTGTCCACCTGGTGAATCTGGGCATATTGGGGCAATACAGTAATTGCCTCATGTACACAGACAACTCTCTCCTCCTACCACACAACACTACAACCTGCCAGAGATGCATTTACATAGCCAAACTGGAAGCAAAGCTCTCTCCACCCAAGATTGTGCTAGACAGTCAAGAGGAGAAGGTTAACACCCACACTACACCTCAAGCAACACATAGCCCTTCTAAACCCTCACCACCAACACCCTTACATAGCAACACTAAACCCTCATATGCGGAGGCCCTTAACAGTAACCTGCCCAAGCAACAAGGACCTCCAAAGCTGAAATGCAAACAAACACCAATCACAACCAAAGTGTCACATAGCTCACAACACCAGTGTGCCACCCAACAACAGCCCCTAAGGCAAGACAACACACCCAAGACTTTTGCATAGGTGACTCTATAGTCAGGCACACTGATGTCCCACTCACCAGGCTGAACAAGGAGAAAATTACTTTCAGCTGCCTGTCAGGTGCCAGAATCCACCACATAACTCATGCACTCAAGTCACTCCACAACAAGTACAAATATGACTCTGTCTTTGTCCATGTTGAAGTGAATGACTTGAGATGCACTTCCCCGGACTACATGAAAAGAGACATGGAATAGCTCTTGGATCATGTGGCCCAGGCAGGTATGACCCTAGCCTTGAGTAGCATCCTGCCTTTGCCCAGAATGATAATACATTATAAGGGCAAAATGACTAACTTCAACAATTGGATAAGCTACTGCTGTCATTCAAAGGGGAACCAGTATCTGTCTGCCTGGGACAACATGATCGACACACCACGATGCTGTGCCAGAGATGGTCTGCATCAGTTGCCCCTGGGATTCAGGTTACTGACTAAGGCTCTTGCCACCCCTAGAGTGCCTTTTTTAGGCAAAGTTCAAAGGACAAAACCACCACTGTAACAGGTGCAAGCTTGCAAAATCTGAAGGTAATGCTACTCAATGCTAGAAGTCTAAACCTCAAAATACACTCTCTTGAGGCACTCCTAAAAATGAACAGCATCGATATTTGTGCAGTAACTGAGACCTGGTTCAAGGCTCCAGAGAGCACCCCTGCAATACCAGGCTACAACTCTTACCACACTTTTCAGTCTCTAAACAAGGACCGAAACACTAAAGGTGGAGGTGTGTCCATATTCACCAAGGATATTCACACCACCAGCCTAGTTGCCCAAACAATGCATCTGAAATTCTCCAGGTGCAGCTAACACTAGGTAAGATTGCAATCCAAATTCTAGCTTGCTACAGATCCTCTACCATGCCCCAAGATTCTCACTACACCTTTCTAAACATATTGGAAAATATTAAGATGCAACCAAACACCCTAATACTGGGTGATTTCAACTACCCTGCCAATAACTGGGAAAACTTCTCATGTACCAGCACCTTTGCCCAACGGTTCTTGGAATTCATGAATTCCAATGCCCTGGATCAACTAATCCATAGTCCCACCAGGGGCTCCAATATCCTAGACTTGGTCATTACCAACTTGGGAAATCGATGCTCTACATCTATGGTCACCCCCTCGTTGGTCAAGTCTGACCATAAGCTAATAATCCTTGACATCCACATCACTCCCCCACCCCCCAGTAAGGAAACCACCGTAAAAAACTTCTCCAAAGCCAACTTCATGCTACTCAAGTCAGAAGTTACAAACCATGACACCCATGCAGATGGCAACTGAAAGTTCAACTGTTGAATCCTACACTAAGGCACTGTATGAGCACATCCACTCATGCATGAATTGTGCCATCCCAAATAGAACCAAGACGCTCTCCTCAAAAAAAGGAAGCCAATCAGGCAGTTCTCTGCCATAAACAAACTTTACAACAAAAGGAAGAAACTGTTGCAGAAAAGAGGAAAATCTCAGGATGCAAAAAACTCCCTTACAAGCCTCAGTAAGAAGCTAAGATCCTTCATAAAATCCTCCAAAGCTAGTTATGAAAATAAAATTGCCAAAGACACCAAAGAAAACCACAAGGCATTCTATAGCTATGTTGAGAATCTAAATGGCAATGCTCAGATCTGCTATGAGCTACAATAGAATGGCATTAAATATACTGATCCCAAGGATATGGCCAATATCCTGGCAAATCGATTCAGTGCCAACTTTATCCCTCACTCACCCCTTAAGGGCCCATCTCAATACCAAAATATTGCCAAATTCCAGTAATAACAGCCACACAGGTAAAAAACGCACTCTTCAAAGCTAAGAATACAGCATCCATGGGACCAGACGACATTCCCGGCTGTGTACTACATGAACTACAAAATGAACTGGCACCTCACCTAAGTGTCATGTTTAATCATAGCCTCACCTCAGGCTTCATACCCATTGAATGGCGCACAGCTACAGTTATCCTAGTCCACAAGGGAGGATCCACCTTGGATCCTGGGAACTACCGCCCCATCAGTCTGACGAGCCTGATCTGCAAGGCCATGGAATGTATTATGATGGAACTTATAAAGAAAGACATTGGCAACCTTCAAACACTGGACCGCACCCAGTTTGGGTTCGTGAAGGGCCGATCTTGTCTCCTGAACCTTATTGACTTCTTCGAATCAGTCTCCAGAGCTGTGGTCAAGGCTAAGGCAGTCAACACAGCCTAAATGGACCTCGCCAAGGACTTCGACACCATCCCTCGCTTTGGAATCATAGATAAATTTACTAAGTTGGGCATTAATCCCTACATCACTCGATGGGTTGCCAACTGGCTTACTGACAGAACCCACACCTTAAAAGTAGCTGACTCCAAATCCAGCTCCAGACAAGTGACAAGTGGAGTACCTCAGGGTTCAGTCCTGGGAGCGCTCTTGTTTGGCATCTACTTCTCTGAAGTACAGGCCAACACTAAGGAACTCTGGCTAACAAAGTTCACCAGATGACTGCAAACTGGGAGCTGTTACTGAATCCCCAAATGATGTGGATATTCTACAAAAGGGCCTTACAGAAACAGATGCTTGGTGCCAGAGTCATGGGCTCAAGCTTAATTCCAAGAAATGTATAGTTATCCCCTCTGGGAAAAAAACATGTACCCATGAATTACCACATAGGTGGCAGTACACTAAACACCAAAAGTGTGATAAGAGACTTAGGGACACAGGTGGACAGTGGTCTCACCTTTGATAACCACATCACCACTACAGTCAGGAAATCCTTCTATGTGGCACACCTCATCACTAAGGGCTTTTCATCCAGAAAAAAGGAGGTCATTGCCCCACTGTACTCATCCCTCATTAGACCCATTGTAGAATACAATGCCCCATTTTGTATATACCTCTCAAGACACCTGCAAAACCTGGAAAGGCCGCAGAAATACCTCACTAAAAGAATCACAGGCCTAAAGCAGATGCCCTATGCTGACCATCTAAAAAAACTCCAGCTATACTCTGTTGCATATCGTCTTCTCAGAGGTGATCTCTGCTTAACATACAAGGCCATGTAAAACCCAGAGCTGTTGGACATGCTACACTTAAAGAAATCCCAATCCCTCACAGCCACATGCTCCAGGGATCTAAACCTTGTCATCACAATGAACAAAACATGCTGGAGGGATAGGTTCCTGACCCAGAGACTCCCCAGACTCTGGAATAGACTGCCCATACATGTAAAGCAGAGCATCTCTTTGGCCCTCTTCAAAAGGAACCTTGACGATTGGATGGCAGATAGGAAATTCACCCTGGGGATCACGGCAGTTGCCCTGTTAGACAGGGGTCCAGGGAAGTAAATATTGTGGGAAGAAATAGCCAGGGAATTGTTATGGCTAAGCTTGTATAGGCCCTAGGGCCGATAGCCTAGTACCAATCTATGAACCTATGAACCTATGAACAATACAGGTTTTATACAGGCAATTAATTTACTACTACTTTTAGTTTTATTTCCTATGACAGTAAATGCATGAGTATTACTGACCTGCCTCGCATCGCAACCTCACCAGGCAACTGATGTGGGCCTCCTGTTTCATGGCCCACTCCATTGCAGCTCTTGGGGACATAAGAGGAATATTTAGCCATACCTATCCATGATATACCTGAGCTGGCAATTATTACACACACAGTTGGGTGATACTTATACACAACTGGAACATCTCCTGCCACTCTAGCCTCTTGGATCTACTGCTCCAAGAGGTCCCCTTATGCTGCTTCAGGTCGGCATAGTGATGCCTGACCTGCTCACCAGTTTGGGGTATGCCAGTGGCACTGGTGAGGTCACAGATAAGACGGTCCTAGGCCTCCACCTTATATTGGGAGCCCTGGTACTGGCCCTGCAGAAGTCATCTCTGATCATGGTCTTTGACAAGGAGTCCTGCCATGACTCTGGACTCCTGGATGCACCAGCATTGCGCCCGAAAGCGCACACCTTCTCCCCTTCCTGACATTGTGCCTGCAAGGGGAAGCTACAAGTAGTTATGAGATGTATTCCTGCCTCTTGGGTTTAAGTAGGGCTGATTTCCTGCACTTTTCTGTGATTGGCCAGTTTTGAAAAGGCTAGGCAATGGGCAAACCTACTTACCTAGGGTTGGCATTGTTTAAAGGGGTATAACACTGGGCACAGTGAGTTAGCTGACCTACACATTGCTTACACTTCCTAAGCTGGCCTGTGCAAAGCTTAGCATTGCTTACATTAGACTTTGCATTATAATTCCTTTTTGGCATTGATTTATTATTCATTACACCTTATATGTATGCCTGGTATCCATGATTCATGTGTACATACACTGTAAGGGGTCATTGTGTTTTATTGGGGACTTCAACTTCAATACTCTATTACAATTACACCTGACTTCTGGATTACTGCTGTACTCCAGTTCACATATTTATGTTATGTAGTGGGTTAAGGCGCATATGTCTGTATACTGATTCCTTTCACAGTTTCAGTTTGGTTTTACTATGGTGAAGACTTGTCTGCTGATACCTCCTTCTATGCTTCTGTGATGGCTTGGTGGTTACCTACTGTGACTATTGTGTATAGGGTCCTGGGTTCGAGACCTGCCTGACTGTTTATTTTGTTGATGGGTAGAAGAAGGGCCGTTGGATACAGAGTGATTAAGGCACTTTTGAGCATTTGTAAGTGAGTTTGTATGGGTTTGCGTGACAGTAACCACTGCTAACCTCTGGTTACATCTGCTTACAGAGAGTTAGCTTCAGAATTGCTTAACCTGTGTGTGCATTGCTTACCCCTGCGCAAACGGGCTTAAGCTCACTTACTAGTGCTTAAATATGCTTACTACTGCTTATTGGTGCTTAAACCTGCTTACTAGTGCTTTATTCACATCTCACATGTGCATTTACTGCAGTACTCCAGTTCATAAATATATGTTATTTAGTGGGTTATGCAACATAAATATTAGTCATAATGCGCTTTGCCATGGGAAATGGAATGGGCTGTAGTGGGACTCGAGCCAGGAATGCCTGTTGATAAGGCGAATGTTCTGCCCACTACACTATTGCTATGCTATGCTGTTTACATATATCTTCCTTGTTATCCTCTTCAGACATTTAAGCTGCATTAACTGTACCTAAGTGATGGGCATACCCGTGCACCTACGGTTAGCTTTAATCAGATTAAAAAAAAAAAATAAAGCGTTTGTTCATTTTATTTCTGTATTCTTTTGCTGTTGTACACAAAGGGGACTGCTGGTGGGGATATGAGGACATCAGTGAGTGGTCTCTCTCATTTCTTACCCCTTTCTGCTGTTCTTCATTGCAGGGGTGTGTATATTCTGAGAGCTCTGCTCTCAGACACGCCCCCTGCACTCTTACATGCTCTGGCAGCACGCCTCATTACATAGTTTCTCATTACATAGCTGCTGTCCTGCTCCCAAATGGCTGCCTCCTTGCAGGACTAAGCTAGTCCTGCATGGAGGAACAGTAAATCCAGGAGTAAATGTACACTTAGTGTAAGCTTTATTCAATCCCACGGAATGTCTGTACAGAAAGACATATTATGTTTAAATCTGGAATCATACCAAAAATTGTTTTTCTAATTTTACTTTAAGGATTACTGAAACTTGCAAATCATCTTCTTTTCCACTAGACAATACTAATGGGCTTCCACTTGATAGAAACTTAACTGCCAGTAATTCTTTGATTTATTTGTGATGAAGCTTCTAAATTATTCTACACAAATTTCCTTGAAATCATTAACTTACAGACTTCTAAAAAAATATAAAGCAAGAAGTATTATAGTTAAGTCCTACAGGGGACTTACAATAACTCTACAATATAATGTAAAACAAAGGAAGAAAACTTCAGTACTATGTAATACTAAGTATGCCTGTACAGAACCTTGCAGAACATCTTTAAGACTGTGGTAAACAAATATTTATATTTGTATTTTATTGATATATAATCCATATCGCAACCTAACAGCTTGCTGAATTGTTGCTTCATTAAAAGAAAGGAGAACATGGCATGATGAACTAGGTGCATTATACAAAAATAACTTAATCCACAGGTCTCAACTTCCTCCCCTCAATAACATAAAATAATCATGGACAAAGGCAGTGACACTTTTTATAACACGGGTAGCACTTCAGTTAGAACGGTGACAAAATAATAGCATTTGCACTAAAACATATTTTACAAATTATGATTAATGGCTTAGTTTGCTAAAAAGTGAGCCAAAATCATGATATTTGAATAAAACAGTCTAACCAAAAGGGCCTGAATTTTCCATATTTGACACTATATTCCTGATCAAAACAAGCATGTTCACTGTATAAAGAAGGCTGCTTTGAGTTTCAATGAATTATTAATAGTAAACTTTGAGAGAAAATAAATGGATAGTTGCTTTGTTCAGATTTCTTGCACTAAGAGGTTGAGAGATATGCTTACAAGATATACGTGTATTGCAGTAATTTACCATAGCTGGAGTGTCACAGTTGTATTAAGACTTCCACTCTGGTGCTAGTGGTTCATCCACATGTCATAAGTCAATGGAATCACACAGCTTGCTGTTCAGTTCCTGAAAAGACAACATTGTATACTGACAGTACATAAACACTATTGTATCTAAATATTGTTATCCATTTTTATGTTGGACAATGATATATCTTTAACTATTCTTTTTTTTTTGGAGGGGGTTAGATGAAACATTGGGAGATGAGGATTATAATAATTTTTGTGCAGAATTCTTGTTGTAAGAGGATTGGGGGTGGGTTGGTGAAGGGCTGTAGTTGAAGTCGTTTTATTTTACCTTTGTCTGAAATTCTTGTGCTAAGAAATGGGGGGGGGGGCTTGTCAGTGATATTTAATTTCCAGATTTTAGTGTTTTAGTCAGTCTTGCATAAGAGTGTTCATATTTTATTTATTTAATTATTTACTTGATTTATTTTTGCTTTGTCCAGAATTGTGCTGAATGGTTGGAAGAGGGGACAGCGGCTGTGGATATACAAATGCTGTTTTAACATGTACTAATACAAATCCTGTTATTCTAGTATTTTTTTTAAAAAATTGTTGCGCTGAGAGGTTGGGAGGGGGTAGGGGTGGTAGGGGTTTGAGAATGTTGTAGACTGTCCTCATGTTTGCCTGATATTTTTGCTCTCTCTTGAAAAAAAAGAGTTCATGAAATGCATGGAACTGCAATACCTGTTCTAGCACCTTTTTAAACTTATAAGATAGGTGTTTTAATCCCTAAAATACCTGATGTTATACCTTTGTCCTGTGATTTGTTTTTTGTTTTTTTGCTTTGTCCAGAATTGCGCTGAAAGGTTGGTATTGCAGGGATAGGGACTATGTGTTTGTTGTGGAATGTATAGATATTATTTTAATGTAAACCCTGTTCTATAATCGTTTCAAAATGTACAATAGCAACCCTGATATTATGCCTTTTCCTGCAATTATTTTTGGCATTGTCTAGAACTGTTGTGCTCAAAGGTTGGGAGGGCTGTAGGGGTTGTAAGAACCTTGTACAATGTTTAGATGTTGCTTGTTATTTTTGGCATGTTTTTAATAAAAAAAATTGGGTTTTACATAACGCATGCTACTGCAAATTAGTTTTTCTGGCATCTTCATTAGTTCATAAATATAGGGCCGGATTCACGAAGGCTTGCACGGAGTCTAAGAGTAGTGTAAGACTCCATGCAGCCTTCGCGATCCAGGAACAGCCGAAAGTCCATGTAAGAGTCAAGCTAAAACGGCTCTTACACGGAGTGGGCGTGGATAAGCTAATCAACTCACTTGCAGCCGAATAGCATGCAAATGAGGCTGATTAGCGATCCAGAAAGCCCAAAACAGCTCGTGTAAGAGCCGTTTTAGCTGCAGAAATGTACTCAGTTGACAACTGAGTACGTTTCTGCAAACACGGCAATGGAGCCATGTCAGCTCCAAATAAAGGGTGCATATGTGATAGGCAGCATGCCAATGGCCAAATATGTGGCCATTGGCAAGGTGACCCCATGCAAATATATTAAAAATATAAAAAATTTTTTCGGCGATTGCCGATGTTTAAACCCAGCGCAGCCCCCCGCAAACGGGCTGCGCTGCATAGAACATAAAAACGAAGGTTTGAAACCCACAAATGTAGGTTTTATGCAATACATGGAATGTCAATGGAGGGACCAGCAGAGCAAAACCAACATGGCCACCGTGTAGTGGTTGCTAAGGGGGGAAGCTGAGTCTAAGAGATGTAACTAAGCATTAGTAGGCAATCTGATGCAAATGAGTGTAAGGATACTGAATTCCACTGTCACATAGCAAATGAGCACATTCTGAGTAGTGTAAGAGTTACATACGGGGGAGGAACAGAGTAGGAGATAGGTGACATCACAGGGGGGAATGGTAGAAAGAGATGCAGTTCATTGGAGGTTAGAGTTACATGACAGATGTCAGACAGATATCAAGGAAAGAGGTGTGCCACTAAGTAAACATGAGAAAGTCAAGAAATGGAAGGTGTACACTGTTGCCTACACCAAAGTTTCTTGCTGGACGTGTATGCGCACGTGTGCATGCCACGAAGTGCGAGTAAGGCAGTGTGCGCGTGTGTAAGGCAGTGTGCATGCGTGTAAGGCAGACTCAGCATGTGGGAGCGTGTTGGGAGATGTTTAACACCGTGTGCGCGGGCGTGTTAAAAACCAAATAAGCAGGTTCTGAACTGTGTAAGTATGTGTGCGGCGTGTAAGCCACTGTGGCGTGTTTCTGCTGGTTTGCACACGGCTCCACCCTGAGGAAACAGAAAGGAAAAAGGAAGCAACAGATGTAGTAGGAAGTTAACAGGGAATACTGCTGGAGCTAGCAGGTGAAAACAATTAGATGCAGGCAATTACACAGGCAGAATACTAGGCCAGCCCAGCACTTAAAACTCTGCAAACAGCAGTGCAGAATGTTTCTCTAAAGAGACACTGCAAGACAGGAGTTAAGTTATCAGAAGTGAAAACTGAAAAAGCTGAACTCAGAGCAGAAATGTTAGGGGCTGCCATAGCTGTCATAATGAGACATAGGCGACTTGCTGAGGGTGGTGACAATGCAGATGGTGCCAGACAACCCACAGTGGGGAGACGGAGAAGAGTGTACAGGCCCAGGGTCACCTACCACGGGTTACATGAGCTGGAGATAGTAGAGCGCTATAGAGTGGACAGAGACCTCCTGCAGCAAATAGTGGAGCTGTGCAGGCCACGCCTCACACACAGAACCAACAGAGGGGAACCCATCCCAGTGGAAACCAAGGTATGTGTTGGCCTAAGAATACTAGCAACAGGTACCTTCCAGAGACCAAATGGCGATATGATGGGGATATCACAGGCATCAGCTTCCAGGGTACTGCACCAGTTCCTGGATGCCATGTCAGCACATGTCGGTGATCATGTATACTTCCCCAATGCCTGTGAGGTATTGGCCAGCAACATGCGTCTCTTCCAGCAAATAGCGGCATACCCTGAGGTAGTGGGTGCAATAGACTGCACTTTATCGCATCAAAGCACCAGCCGGTGAGCGGGGTAGGGCATACATCAACCGCAAGGGCTTCCATTCCATCAACTGACAGGTCATGTGTGATGCCCAGGGCATAATAATGAATGTGTGTGCTGGCTGTCCTGGGAGCTACCACGATTCCCACATCTGGCATTTGACGCAGCTGTACCAGACATTTGCCAGTGGGGACATCCCGCACGGACACCTAGTGGGGGATGCAGGGTATGCACTGGAGCCGTGGCTGATAACACCCATCAGAAACGCACACACACCTGAACAGGAACGCCATAATGAGGCACACGCACAAACACGTAATGTAATAGAGCGTGTGTTTGGGCTGCTCAAGTCATGGTTCTGGTGTCTGGACACATCTGGTGGAGCCTTGCAGTACACACCAACTACATATACCCAAATTGTCATGGTATGTGCTATGCTACATAATATGATCTTGCGAAAACAGCTGCAGCAGGACAAGCATAGGGCTGGGCCAAACAGCCCCCCACCATTGCCAAGGCCATCACAGGCACAGCGTGACTCGGAGGAGGAACAACCTGAGCCTGCCCCAGTAGGCAGAAGGAGGCGTGCCCAGTATGCCCTGGCCTTGGCAAAGAGGCAACGCATAGCACATACATTGGCTCAGTAGGAACCTTGGGAATGATACCCCTCTCTGACTCACTCATATAGTAACAGGGATGCCTAACGTGACACAACCTGCTCTCAAACATGTACAGGGAAGTGTAATATGCGCATCCGACAGAGGCAGCCCTGCAGCACCACCTGAGGCATGAATGCTATGTGTTAAGTAATGTAACACCAAGTACCATATGCACACCTGAGGACCCTGACTAACATCCTACCCTCAACAAGCAGCATGCCACAACATGACAACGAGATGATCAAGTGCAACAATTGACTGAAGTATCGCAGTTACTCAAAGGGGACCCAATGTGTGCCAGTCTGAGATGACATGCTGAGCATGACATGATGCACCACCTGCTAGGACTGGCGTGCACCTATCAGTGCAGGCCATATGGATACTGGCAAAGGCTGTTGTCACGCACAGTGTGCCCTGAATTGGTAAGGCTCAAAACACAAACCTATCTCCATAGGTACCAGAAGGGATAAGAATAAGATAAGGGATAAGTTGAAACAGCAAGATGCATGCAGTCTAAGCTCACCCAGTATGGAGAATGTTGATAACTGTGCTGTAACAGAAAACTGAGGCAAGGCTCACAACAGCACCCTAACACTACCAGGTTACACCTCATACTGTGCTGTACAGCCTCAAAACTTGGAACAAGCTACAAAAGGAGGGTGACTAGCAAGAATAGTCAAGGATAACCACACCCCATGTTGGTACCACCACAAAAAGCAGCATGGACTAGCCATGCTCAAGTAACAGTGGCTAAAACTGCCCCCCAGTTTATAGCCTGCTACAGACTACTGGCCCAACACCAGGAACTGCATCCGGCCTATGCTGGAATACATGAATATATCAAGTCCTCCAAACCACATTATATTGGTGACTGCAAATACCCAGACATATAGACTGGGAGCATTATACCAGCTGCAACAGTGTAGGACAAAAGTTCATCGAATCCACAAACCAAAGGCCCAGGAACAACGTACCACCCCACAAGAGGGGTAAGCATACTGGATGTGATAATCAGCAACATGGGTGCGGGATGTCAAGATGAGAAGTGTATTGCTCACTGGTAAAACCAGACCATATAGTAATCACACTGGATATACAAATCCTGACCACAGTCCCTGGCCGGAAAACCACAGTGGAAAACATGTGCTAAGCAATATTTGCACACCTCCAAACTGATGTGGAATCCATTAAAGGTCCCGTGCAGGTGCAAAATATGGGCCACACCTCAGAACCTGTAATACAGCCATTCCATGAACACTGCCAGGAATGCTTGGATTATGCAGTCCTAAATTAAAACAAGACACAGTGCCTAAATCTGGCATGGTGGACACCAGCCATAACCAAAACATGCAAGAGAATGAGGAAGCTACTACATGATAGAGCAAACATGAACAATGAAGTAATTACTGATCAGTAGTAAGGCAATAAAATCTGTCCACACATGCAATCCACTAAGGCCAGCCACAACAAGTGGAATCTGTGAATCCTGAGGCAATGTTACACCTGCCCCAAGTACACAGACAACCCTCAACTCCACCCAAGAAATACAAATATATGTGAGAGATGCAACCATCCATCCAAACTGGAGGCTGAGCTCCCTCAACTCAGTACTCCCAAAACAAGTCAGTAGGAGAAGGTAACCACACACACCACAAACACATACCCACATAGACCTATCACAACTGCAAACCAAACACATAAACACAGAAATACATTCCCAGAGGCAGAAATCACAAACACAGCACACCAACAGAGGCCTCTAAAGCAGACACCCAATGAAACAGCCTCCAAACATAGCACATGCAACACATAGCACACAAAGCTGGTGTGCCAAACAGTCACAGGCCAGAAGGAGAAACAACATGCCTGATACAGTTGTAATAGGTGACTCCATAGTCAGACACACTGCTGTCCCGCACACCAGACTGAACAAGGGAAAGGGTACAGTAAGCTGCCTGTAGGCTGCCACAATATGCCACATAACAGAAATATGTAGGTCACTCCAAAGCAAGTAGAAATATGATGCAGTCATAGTCCACGCTGGTGTGAATGACCTGAGATGTACTGCCCTAGACTACATGTAAAGAGACACAGATGAGCTATCCAATTATGTAGTCCAGGCCGGTATGACACTCACCATTCGCAGCATCCTAGCCTTACCAAGAATAATGCCACAGTACAAACATGGAATGATCAGTCATAGCAAGTAGCACACTTACTGGTGTCATTCCAAGGGGATCCAATGTCTGTCTGCTCGGGATGTCATGCTTGACAAGCCACGCAGCTGTCCTTGGGATGGCCTGCACCTGTTACCCCTGGGCATCTGAATATTGGATAAGGCCTTTGCCACCTCCATAGAGCCTTTTGTAGGCAAGGCTGAAAAGACTGACCCACCACCCTAGAAAACATAAGTGGGAAGAAACATAAGGGAAATGCTGACCAATGCCAGATGTGTACACCCCAATATGCATGCTCCTGAGGCCATCCCCAGAATAGAGAACATCGATGTCTGTGCAGTGACAGAAACCTGCTGCAAGGCTCCTGACAGCACACCAGCACTACCACGTTATACCACGTACCATGTGTCATGGCCCCAAAACCTGGAACAAAACATAAAAGGAGGGTGAGTATCCATAGGCAGCACAGACACCCATATGTCCAGGTAACTGACAATGCACAAGGCAGTGGAGTTCACCCATGTGCAACTAACTGTAGGCAAGACTGCTGTGCAGTCTGTAGCATGCTACAGACCGCACTCTCACACACAATAACCCCCCCCAACCGTCCTGAAGACACTGGACAGTATGAATGTCCCACCAAATACCAAACAAGGTACCACGAATTACCACATAGGTGGTAAACCATTATGTATGGAAGGAGTAACCAGGGACCTAGGGACACAAGTGGACAGTAACCTGTTATGTGACACCCACATTGCCAATGTGGCTAGGAAGACTATCTACATTTGACACCATATCAGGAAAGGAGTCACATCTACGGCAACAGAGGTCACTGTGCCCCTATACTTTTCTCTAATCACACCCATAATCTAGTACAATGCCTCATATGGGATCTACCTTACCTGACACCTGCAGCAGTTAGAAAGACCTCAAAGGTACCTCACCAAGAGGATAAAGTGTCTCAAATATATGTCATATGCTGCCTGGCTGTAGACACCCCAGCTGAATCCAGTCACATACTGCCCACACAGAGGCATTGCATGCCTGTTGTAGGAGGCCATGCCCAACACAGGAGTAATGGACATGCTCCACCCCAGAAAACACATATCCATTGGAGCTGCGAGAGTGAGAGATGTCAACCTCAACAAATAATGAAATAGGATGTGCGGTGGGACAGATACATAATCCAGAGGCTCCCCACACCCTGGACCAGAATCCCACTCCATGTTAGGCAGAGCCCCTCACTGACACTGTTCAACAGGAATCTTGCCAAGTGGATGGATGATTGTAGAGTTACAGTGGGGGTCTTCGCTGTGTCATGTCCAGACAGAGGCACAGCAAAGCAAATCATAAATGGCCATAATATCCACATAGCAAGGGGTCTCAAAAGCCACACACACTCTGGCTAGGCTAACAAATGCCCAGGGTGGATAGCCTAGTATGAACCTATGAACCTATGTAGATACAAATTGTACAGGACACTAAGGATAATCCCAAGGCTTACACAACTAATGAGCCATGTTGGGAATTCACAGATATGCCCTGAATCACACAAATACCACAAACACACACACATATTGCCAACATGCATCCTGATAGGTGCAGTGCAAACCCCAACCCAGAATGCAGAATATCTATCCCAGCAGACTGCTGGCCCCCTGACATTGCAGATGCTGAGGTAACAGACAACATCTCCAAAGCAAAACACACAGCAGCAATGGTATGAGATGGTGTCCTGGGCTTAGTGCAACATGGACTCTAAGACGAATGGAATGCCAAACCACACTACTACTCAATGTCAGCCTTACCACAGAATATGTACCCAAAGAGCAGTGTACAACAACAGTGGTCCTTCTCAACAAAGGTGTTGCCTGAATGGATACGAACAGTACTACCCCAGAATCCTGAGAAGCTCAGTTTGCACAGCTATGGAAAGGATCAGCATGTACCACAGACATAAGGATGTTGGGGACCTACTGACACCGGATCCAACCCAGTGTGGCCTTCTCAAGTGCAGATCCTGCCCCTAACCATGTTTGACTCAATTGAAACAGTCATTAAGGTCATTGATGAGGGCAATGTGCTCCACACAGTGTATCTGGACCTTGCAAAGGCTTCTATACAATACCCTACATGTTCAGTATAGATAGGCTCACCAGCTTAAATATAAACCCACATGTCAGTAGAGGGGTTGCAAACCAGACCAAGGACAGAACAGACATGGTCAGACATGCTTCAGCCATGTCAGACTACAAACCAGATATAACTGGCATCCCACAAGGCTTTGTCCTGGTATCTCCATCATCTGGTATATATGTCCCATAGGTACAGGCAAACATGGAAGGACTGTGTCCTAACATTTTTGCAGGGGACTACAAACTGCTCACCACATATGATCCACCAGCTGACACATGCATCCCACAAAAGGGCCACATAGAAACAGACAACTGGTGCCATAGCCATGTCAGCAAGCTAAGTGCAGAAGCGTGTATAGTCAACCCCCGTGGATATACAGTAAGTGCCCACCAATTACCACATAGGTGTTAACCCATTATGTAGTTAACATGTAATGAGAGACCTGGGGACACAGGGTGATAGATATCCTGCATTGGACAAACATGTGCTGTAGTGTTTACAGAAACATACCATATACCCACCTAATCATGAAGGCTGTCAGATCTACATAAGGGGAGGTCATTGTGGCTCTGCAGTCATCCTGCATCAGTGGTACAATCGACTACAATAGCCCCTGTGGGATGTACCTCAGCAGACACCTCCATCAACTGTAAAGTCCCCAACAGTACCTCATCAGGAGTATCAAACAGCCTGCACAGATGCCATGTGTTGCCTGTGTTGCTGGCATCAATAAACATGCTGCACCTTGTACAATCTGAATGGCAGTGAGCTATGCACATGAGAGACCTGAACCCCAGCACTGACTTACATAGGACAAGCTGTACTGTGTGATCCATAACACAGAAGCCACTCCCACCCATGAGTGAACCCTCAGCACAGGCTACCCATAGAGTCACTTATCAATCTTCCTCAATAGGAATCCTGATGGGTGGACGGGAGATGGTAGGTTTATCCTGGGTATCACTGTCATGTCACAGGTAGACAGAGGCACAGTATACTAACCATGACATATGTCATGGCAAACTCCTCTTACAATGTGTGTTGAAGGACAAACACACTCTCCAACTTGCATTAGACATGGACTAGGGCACATCGCTAGTGTTTTCAATTGTACACCTATGTTGTGGAATACACTAACAATGTTGGACAAGCCTGGTGTAAGTAGTTCATATCTGAACAGAATGCAACATGGTCAGATGTACACAACTGGCCCCAACCAGGCTGCTGTGCCCACTATCGAAATGTAAAGCAGTGATAGCAGTAAAGCCCAGGATACTGTCCACCACAGTCAAAGTACTACCAGTACACTATACAGTACTACAGTGTTAGGTCAGTGTGAAAGGATGTTGACAACTGTATGCAAAGTATCCCATACAAACACTGCAGGCACAGTATAATCCTGTTGTGTTCACACACAAAGCAGTTGTACAGTAACTACACAACATGACACACAACCCACAACCATAAACGGGTGATAGTTGTTGAAGTTCACACACATCTACAAATGTGGTGGGCTGCAGAGTCCAACATATGGAATGCTCACACTGGGCATGCTCACACACTTTGACAACATGCCATGGGAAGGCTGAACTGGGCATGCTCACACACTTAGGCCAAATCTCGGTTTAGCAGTTGGACACACATATCTGGTATTGTTATGTGTTATGCCAGGAACCAACCACATTACAGCAGTCTGCCCAGTGCACACAGTTAAATGACTACAGAGACATACGTGATATAGTGGATCCCTCCCATATGCAAACATCTTCCACAGATGCAGAAGTTGTTCATACAAACAGGGAATGCTATGGCAATAAAGATATGCAAACAGTCTATCAGCAACAACTAATGTGCATTTGACAATTAAACATAATGGTGTAGAGGTCAACACTAGGCTGTTTGCCCTAGGGAATGACAGCTTAGCCATAGTGTGCTTGGTGTCTGCCTCCCCACAGGATGCACATTCCCCTTTCTAAACACAGATGATGTCAGCACCCTATAAGTACAGCAGGAAAAAAGAAACTTCCCAGTAATCCGAATAGCGCGCTCTGCTAATGCGTCCATCTCAAGTGTCATAACATAGCTAGGTAGGGGTTTCAAATGCTCAGTGTGTGTGCGTGAGTGGGGTTGGTGTGTGTGTAAGTCTGTGTGAGGGAAATGTCCCTTTTGGCAAATAGGAAAAGATACTACAGGATGCACATTCCCTTTCTAAACACCGATGATGTCAGCACCCTATAAGTACAGCAGGAGAAAAGAAACCTCCCAGTAATGCGAATAGCGCGCTCTGCTAATGCGTCCGTCTCAAGTGTCATAACATAGTTAGGTAGGGGTTTGAATTCTGCGAATGGCAAGTGTGTGTGTTTGTCTGAGGGGGGTTTGTGTGTGTGAGGGAAATGTCCCTTTTGGCAAATAGGATAAGACACTACAGGATGCACATTCCCTTTCTAAACACCGATGATGTCAGCACCCTATAAGTACAGCAGGGGAAAAGAAACCTTCCAGTAATGCGAATAGCGTGCTCTGCTAATGCATCCGTCTCAAGTGTCATAACATAGTTAGGTAGGGGTTTGAATCCTGCAAATGGCAAGTGTGTGTGTTTGTCTGAGGGGGGTTTGTGTGTGTGAGGAAAGTGTCCCTTTTGGCAAATAGGATAAGACACTACAGGATGCACATTCCCTTTCTAAACACCGATGATGTCAGCACCCTATAAGTACAGCAGGAGAAACTAAACCTCCCTGTAATGCGAATAGCGCGCTCTGCTAATGCGTCCGTTTCAAGTGTCATAACATAGTTAGGTAGGAGTTTGAATCCTGCGAATGGCAAGTGTGTGTGTTTGTCTGAGGGGGGTTAGTGTGTGAGGGAAATGTCCCTTTTGGCAACTAGCTAAACAGACTACAGGATGCCCATTCCCTTTTCTAAACACTGATGATGTCAGCACTCTATAAGTATAGCAGGGGAAGAGAAACCCCCCAGTAATGCAAATAGCGTGCTCTGCTAATGCGTCCGTCTCAAGTGTCATAACAGTCAGATAGGGGTTTAAATCCTGCAATTGGCAAGTGCGTGTTTTTGGCTGAGGGGGGTTAGTGTGTGTGAGGACAATGTCCCTTTTGGCAACTAGGTGAACAGACTACAGGATGCACATTCCCCTTCAAATCACTGTTCAGCAGACGGCCATGGCTCTGGCACAAGTTGTCTGTTGCTATGATGCCCCTTTGGAAGATGCTTGTGTCAGCTGGAGAGTCGATTATGGTGGCCAGTTTGCAGTCATCTGCATATTTGGACAGCCACAGTCCATCCGTGTTGGCCTGTACCTCCAATAAATATATACCAAACAAGAGGGTCCCAGGACTGAGCCTTGTGGGACACAACCCGTAACTATTATGGGGTCTGGCATGGCTCCAGCAATGCTAACCATGTGGGTTCTGTTCTTGAGCCACTGTGCAATCCATCTAGTGACATAGGGGCTTATATTTAAGCTGGTGAGCTTCCCTAGAATGCCCAAGTGGGGTATTGTTGCGAAGGCATTTGCAAGGTCCAGGTAGGCTGTGCGAACCACCTTCCCCTCGGCAATGGCCTTGGTGACTGTATCAAAGAAATCAACCGGGTTACACCCGGTAGTGCTGGTGTGCTCTCAGTAGCCCTGAACCAGGCATCTGTTACTGCACAGATATCGATGTTTTCCATGCCAAGGAGTGTTTTGGGTGCATGCATCTGGAGGTTTAGACATATGGCGTTGGGTAGCATTGCTCTTAGTGTCTTATCCCTTGTGATACCTATGAAGGTGGGTTTGTCATTTGAGCCCTGCCTAACATAGGCACTATAGAGGTAGCAAGAGCCTTTGCCAATATCTGAAAGGCCAGGGTGACAGGTGCAGGCTGTCCCTAGCAAAGCAGGTAGTTCAACAGAAGATGAATGTGTGAAGGTGTAGTGCCTGTGATTAGTTAGCAGTAGCATATATGACTGCTCACGTGGACACATGCCAGGCAGGTCATATGCACTGTGTCACAGGCAATGTACATGTGAACAGGACAAACAGTGACAACCTGTCAAGTGGGACATGGACATACATATAGTAGGCTATGCAGATGGCACTAGGAGTCCACAGAAGCTCTATAAATATGCATTGCAGGTGTGATCAGTATTCCAGGGTAATTGCAAGCAAACATGCATGCAAACAAAGATACAGTAAACAGGGCTCCATTTAGTCCATTGTACAACAAACAAGCTGTACCAGTTCCAGTAGGTAACACTGCAAATATGCAGGCACTATGCACATGTACATGGAAATACACGGGTCAGATGGCTAGGGTCCAGTCTCAGTGCACACAAGTGTACAGAACATGCATGTACTGTCAGGATGTACAATAACTGGATAGAAACCCATGTGCTCATACCTGCAGTAATACACATGTCAAATAACAGACACTGAGCCTTCACTCAGTGGTTCCATATTTAGTAGGATGTATGCTCCCCTGGCCTGCCACCACAGTATCCCTGACATATGGGGACTCTCCCACTCCTGTGACAGTTAGTTATGTGTGTTGGGGCTGTCTAGCATGGTATGAGATGTGAGCATGCAGTGCTAGGGTGCTCCTGTGTGTCCTGTACCAGTCGTGTAGTACTGCACACATATCAACATCCTCAAACATCTGCATTGCAGAGTCTAGTGTGGGCAGCATGCCACTTGCAATTTACATGTCCATCATTGTGTATTACTACATTCATTACCCTATCCCCTGTGCTACCTCTGTATGTAGCCTTCTGTTGACATCATTACCACCAGTATGCCAACATGTGCAGATGATACACTATGGTTTGCTTACCATGGGTGTAGACAACAGGACATGACAATCACACAGTTACTGCATCAGGCATGCTGTGATATACCCACAATTAATTCAGCACACAGTACTGTTAACAACATGATACTATTACTACACATCTATGTGGTCACCCTGTGCATCAGCAACATGTTAACCTGTACCTGCACGGTTGTTTACAGATTGCAGGAGGTGGCACAGTTTCATCATATGCACAGGGTGTGAACTTAGTATGCCTGAGTCAGCCACCGATACCACCAATTGACATGTATGTGTATGTGTGTGTTGGTGAGGGACAGCGGTAGAAGGTGGGGCAATGTTGATGCAGTGTGTGCATGTATGCGGTAGCCCTAGGTGTTGTCAATTTGCATGTGTGTATGGATGCACACAGTTCCACCTCATGGCTGCCATATACTGG
The DNA here is from genome assembly GCF_019279795.1 of Protopterus annectens. NCBI lineage: Eukaryota > Metazoa > Chordata > Ceratodontiformes > Protopteridae > Protopterus > Protopterus annectens. The sequence continues at coordinate 856,261,583 of NC_056734.1, forward strand.
TGTTTGTGGACAGCCACAGACTGTACCTGCCAGGTCATACAGATCAGTGTCTCTGGCCACGGACATGGTACCTGTGCCTTGCAGGGGTGCTACGGACCATATCCGTGTACCAACCCAGACTGGGTACTGTCATCAGAAGTACCATTTACCCACTTTCATTCCACTTTACTGATAATTTATTTACACAATTTTTATTAAGACAGGTTAGGGGTAACACAGATATATTCCAACCCTGGGGGTCACTGGGTTTTTACTTTTAACGGGTACGGCCCTGTCAATAAAAGGGTGGCACTTTTAAGCAGTTGTAACGGTTCCGGGTTTTCCCGGAGCCACATGTTGTGGTAGTGGGTGAACACATAAAGGGGGGCAATTTGACCCGGTTTCTGAAAGAAAGAAAAGGGGAAGATGTGTGAGGGGCACAAAGACCATGGCGAAACGGGTTTTTTTGGGGCGGGAAGGGATGTATGAAGGCCATACGCCCATTTCTTGGCCAACGGCATGGTATGTTTTGGGTGCTGGACATACCTTCCAACCCAAAAGGGTTTGTCACAAAAAATTTCTTGTTGGACACAATTTGTGGGCCGGGCCAGAGCCAATGGCGTGGTCCTGGGGCGGTTTTTGGAGCAGATTGCCCTTTTTTCCAGGTCCCTGTTTCATCGGGATGCCAGCTGGTGTTGTGGCTACAGCATGCCAACCCCCCCATCCCCCTGGCAGGAATGAGTTGTGGGGGTCAATTGCACAGGTTGTTATAACCCCCTGAACCCACGGATGGAAACGGGGAAGATACCACCCATGGCTGTCCCACTTCTTCACCCCCCAGACCTGTCTGGGGCCGTTACGGACGGCCTGCATGAGCCAAACCTGCTGAGGTTGGCCCTGGGGCACGGACAGGCGAACCCCAGCCCCACAGCCCCCGGACTGTGGTGGTAATCTCTGGCCACCCGGGCGGGGGGGGGGCCCTTTCCCAGCCCCAAAACCCCGGTCGGGGGCCCACGGAGGCCCATCACCTAGGGCCAGGGGTGCCAAGGGTGAAGGGGTCGGGCCCCTTTGGGGTCGCATTTTTTCTTAATGGCTGCCCTGGGGCCCCTTATACCTTCCTTATTAACAGCATCATTATATTCCCAAACCAAACCGGGTTCCTCACATGACACCAGGCAAACAAACGGGGAAAGAAACGGGAAACACAGTTACAATGTCATTAAAGATGCAACAGGCACAGGTGGGAATGACTGCACATGCACAGTGCAACATGAAACCCAAGCACAGCCTGAAGGGAAATTGCACAACCATTTCCACATGAAATGAAGGTGAAATAAAATTAACAGAAACAAATCTTCCCACTTTCAAAGCACTTTAACACACATGAAATACATGCCAATGCAAAACCCAATGGGACTGACTGCAACATCACAACATTTTAACTTTTACAATTCATATGCTTGTTCAAACACACCGACCTCATATACGAGACAATGTGGAATAGTACTTTTACTATCAACACTTT
>NC_056734.1:856268086-856373086 GCF_019279795.1 Protopterus annectens
ACACAAGTGTGTAATTGAAAGCATATATGTTAAAGACATATGCCATGTCAAAGGCAACACACACAGATGCATATGTGTATCTATGACTATCAGTGGCCTAATGGAATGAATATAAAATCAATGTCAATGCATATACTCACACTAATGACATGTAAGAATATTTACAAAAATATACCCTTACAGCTGAATAAATATAGCAGGTTGTGCACATGAATGTCAACAATGTACACTGGTTAACACACAAGTATAATGAGACCAAGGATGTATTGCAAACACTAGCCAATGACTTGCACGCAAATGTCCTACATTGTAAAATACCCATACATTCAGTACATGTTCACAGTGTCAGACTAATACATGGCAAAGGTTGATAATTGTAACAAAGGCAAACATATCTTCAAAATTCAATGGGGAAATATGTAGGTGGAAGGGAGGTGGACAACCTAGGCCCACACCAGGGAAAAGCAGAGCAAAGTAATTTGACACACTGCAAATGCATGTGTACAGCACACAGGGTGCTGTAGAAGACAAACCAAAATACATTTAACCCAATGGAAAACAGAACTGGCCATGTATAAAACACACATACACATTAATGTGCAATCATGTAACATCAACATGCATAGGTGAGCAAGCTAAGAATGTCACGCACATACGTATATACTGTCATGCAAATATTGAATAAACAGTCCAGGTGTATGTCACCCACCCTGCTCATTACTGAGCAGAGGACTCTCCAGTGAGCATTATTACAGCCCATTATAGCTAAGTCAGTAAATGCTCACATGTCAAAGGTTCAATTGTGTGTCAGTATAGATCCAACTATGTGCACACATATGTACAATCAGTTAATATGTACAACTATTTGTGAAAGGTGTGAAATTATGTGAATAATTAATTGATGCCAAAATTAAGATACAGCAAACACGGAGTAATGTGCTGTTAAAGAATAAATTATCTGCAACACTGTGTATAGATTAATGCTACATTGCTGTTTGATACAGTTAGTAAAGGAGGTCTGCACATGGACATGATATACCTGTATATGATCTCACATGGTATAAGTATTGCCACTCATGGCACACAACACCACATCATGACAACCGTCATTCAAAACGTATGGTGAATGACATGTCCTTCTGTTGCAAATACATGATATGGCAATAAAAATTCCAAGCCATACCACAGTGATAGTGATGGATTATGGACAGCATATGTTGTCTGTCATTTTCCATAGTAAAACACATGTTTACAGCCTATGTCTTGCAGCACTAGCTGCAGGTTAACCGTCCCATGCATGAACAGCTGAATGTGGGAGGAAAGTGTAATATGTTAATGTGTGTCATGCATACACTGAAACAGAAATAAATGTCACACAATAATAACACATAAGCATGATAGCTATACTGTATGCATGCACAAGAGTGTGTACAAAGTCTAATCAAATATATGGCAATCAACATGTTGGTAGCATGACATAAGTGGAGCACATAGACAAAGGGTACGAACCAGATGGACCAGACTGATGGGGCTGAGACTAGCAAATGACTTCACAAGCTATCTCCCTGAATGAATCACTCATAGCCTGCGCCATATCCTGAAGGAATGTCACTGTCATGTTCCTCATCTGTGTTTAGAACATGTTGATCACAACTTACCAGATCTTTTCCCAATAATCATCTTTATTCTGGTCCTGGCATCATCTCCTCCAGGCTACAGGCATGACGGCTTGAGCAGGGATATGTCCAGCTTCCTCATCATCATTGTCATCATCAACATCATCACTGTTATTATCGGAAGACTCTGGCAGTGGCCTTGAATGTGCTCATTATTGTCTGATTGAAGAACATCCACAGGTCTACTCTCTTTCAAGATTAATTGTGAAACACAACAGAAAAGAAAAGCAAATATCTATCATGCAGAACATTCCTATGAAGATCCTAGCAGAACTTAATATGAAAATGGTGAAAATTTACACAGGGACTGACATATCCATTATGGACAGAAGTACCTTATAAATATCTGCCCCTCAATGCCCTGTTCATAAACAGGATGTTAGTATTCTTTTATGAAAACCTGTATAGGCTTAGAGACTCCTCCTGAGGTCATTAGCATTGTAAAATGGTATGAATGTTCAAATCTAGAAATTATACTGTCTGCATGTCATGACGTATATAAAGAGCCACCAAGTATAATTGGTAAAATAAGGAGAAAGTGATGTGAAAATATTGTGGGCAATAGGCAAGTTATATGACAAACATCTGAGCCAGGCAGCATGATAATTGGCTGAACACACATCGATATAATGAATACAATGGTAACAAATTTGTTATATGTTCAATCACCACAGCTTGTGGTATATGAGAATGTAATATATGTTATAATAACAGTATTGTATGTTTACAGCTATATGCATTATCTACATAAAAGTAGCACTGATCAGTAACTTGCAAAATGCAAAAATTCTGATTATGTTTGCTGATTATGAACTGCTGCAAAGAAATGTCTAGCTGCACAAGTGTCAGTAAACCTAGGCTATAATATGTAATATAATATGTTGAAGCTTCTCTCCAGGCCTCTGCTGTAAAAGAGCTCTTCAGCTCAGTCGGATAATCTCTGTCAACAAATGTAAAATAATAAATAATAATAAAATAACTGTTTTTAACAAAAATGCCCAAGGTGTTGTAGACAGATGCAATACCAAAGTCAAACTGAAGGGCATGCCACACAGTCTGAAAACCCTAGTGCAAATATGGTGCCTAGTGGAAACCACAGGCACACATACAAGTATGCCAAACCATGCATTATAAGCAACAATCAAAACACTAAGACTTCTATACAAAACAATCACCTCAAAAATGTGTGACAGATACACTATCTCAACTGATATTGTATTTGGGTTGTAGAGTACAATTCAAAAAGTGCATGCTGAAACAGTGGCTTAATGCTAAATGATGCTTCAACATTTTTGGATTTAGAACACAGCTGTAAGCACAGCTATAGTGTAATAATTTCACTTATCTTACTGATGTATGATGACTATTCTTGAATTTTGATCAATATGCATGTTATTGTGAAAAATACAGGCCTGTAAACAGGCCCAGTTGCATTTAATTTCATAAAACAGAAAAAGTCATCAACGCACCTAACCACAAGGTCCCAGACAACAGCAGATGTAAAATATTAAACAGGCCCAAACAATAAACCACAATCCTAGTCCAAATCCAGGTTCCAAGTTCCCAACAATAAACCACTTGGATATGGATTAGGATTGTGGTTTATTGTTCAGACCTGTTTAATATTTTACATCTGCTGTTGGCTGGAACTATGTGGACCTCGTGATTTATTTATGAGTTTTTTAGTCACACAGTATGTACACCTATGCTTAAGGTTCGTAATCAACATACCTCTCTCCCTCTTCTGGTCCTCAAGCCTGTGCATCTACTCAGTGCACAGAGCTCGGTTCCTGGTCTGGTCTTCATTACCTGAAAAAAAAGAAAAAGTATGGATGATGTATTCCCCTAACAACAGTGATATACTTTGCTCAAAACAGTTTCTAGATAATTTATTTATGAAGATTGTTAGATAATCACCATACACATTTTTCACTATTGCATACAATTTTAATATCTTTGAACAAACAGATGGGAGGGCATGAGATTCAAACCTGCAACTATAATGTACATACAAACTCTAACCTTGAGAGCTAACTGCCTGTTTAATTCATCTTTGACTGAAAATGCATATTTTGATTGCAGTACAAAGAATTGGTTTTATAACATCACCTGGATGGGAGGTGGATCCTAACTTAGAATTTCAAAGTATGAACATGTGCTTGTCATGTAGGTAAACAGTTTGAGAAACTTCATTTATGTCAACACTGTGTTTAGAAACATTAACAGTAATGGAAATCATTCATTCCTCAGACAGTGGGACAGTGTCATGTATCATATAGCTTCTGTGAACTGAACCATACAAGTTGCTGTACATAAGGTATGTGTGAGGACCATGATATTCCTTGGCAAAGAGCACCTCACTAAGAAAATACATACAGCTTCCTTGTTCTGCTTTTCAGCTGTAAGTCTGCCCATCCCACTCTCTTAAAAGACAAGGATGATGGTGTTCTTGAACTGAGCATAATATTTAATGATGAAACAGAACTTGATAGCACTGGTCAGGCATGTAACAGTGTCTAGCAAGCTTTACTAGCCCTGCTGTTAAAAAGCTGATGTTAATGGACCATTATTGATTATGAATATGCTCAGGAATTTGATGAATAGCCAAGTTATTCACAACCATGCTCAAATATATGATAATAGCAATAAGTGGAATATGCTTCGCTAACAAAATGTTATGAGTGAATTAAACCAAGTCAGCTGTTTCAGATATGTTTCCGCTATGTGGATTGGAATCCATAGCATGCCAAAATGTGGCAAGGCTAACCTGATTTCTTAGACGCCAAGCTAAGAGCCAGCACGTGATCTTGTTAAACAAACAGATCCTGCACTACTAACCCTGTAGTTAGAAAGCTGATGTTAGCATAGCAAAATGTTACAGATTATGGGCATATTCACAGGAATTCAATGACTAACTCATTTATGTGTAACCATGCCCAACATAAACATTGAGATTGATTATCTGAATATGCTTCTCCTAAGAAATACTAGGGGTGAAGTAAACAAAGTAACAGTTCCAGATGTTTCCTCCATGTGGATTGGAACCCGCAGGACACCCAAAATGTAAGTATGTTTCATGTAAAATGCATGCAAACTCCTGTGGCATGATGCTGCTGCCTTTGGACCTCTATTAACTTATATGGAAGGGTTCTAGTCCTACTCATGAACGTTAAAGACATTGCAAGCTATGTTGACTTAACAAATGTTATGTATGAAGGCATTGTTGTTACTTTTTATATATCACATTAGTGTTTGTCACACAGTGTTATACAGACCTTTGCATTGCACAGGAATGCATGCTATTTATTTTGAGACATGCTGTCCACAGACTCAATACCATAAATGGGCTCACATAAAAATATTATCATGTGAATATCAAACTTTCAGATGGCCAAACATCCCAGGGTTAACAACTTCTGCCCCCAGGAAAATGAAATCATAACTGATGATCTTTAACAACATGGACAGAGACTCCTTGGCCATTCAGCCAATTCATTTTCAAGACATGAAATTCAGACTGACATAACCAACATGATAAATGCACCTGGAGGGCACAACCAATCTCATGATGCCTGTAGATGACACTGCTGAGAGATGATCCTTTATTCAGTCAACAGATTAAGATGCTAAGATAGATCGAGGAATGCTATCGGTGGTGGACCACCATTGATCATCCCAATGACATCACAAAATTTCTGGCCTCACTGCATACAGCATTCCCAGGATGGGATTGAAGCTGGAGCTCCAAACATGTATGTCTTTTTTTCCATAACATGGCTGGATATACAGACAATCGTTGCATATTGCAGTAACATGTATATTCACTTATTGTCGTCTTTGATTTACAGCAGCAGAGTTGAGCCGTGAACACAGATCCATACAGACTGAGGATTACGAACATAAGTCTAATAACAAGCATTCAAACAACTGAAGCATAGACAGAGCAGTCCAACCAACATGTATAATGCTGTTTGCATTAATATTCACAGGTCCATCTACTTCAGGACTAAACCAGGGAATGGCAGGTGAGTGTCTCCATATTGCTAGTGTTACCACTACCAGCAGGAGCGACCGTGGGTCAACTTGTGCCCAAGGCAAAAGGGCTCCACAGCTCCACAGCACTCCCCACAACACCTGGTGCCCCCATCCTTGTCTACTTACACCAAATAAATACTAGAAAAGTGCCTCTGTTAGGGCAGCGCCCTAGGCAGCCGCCTAGTCGGCCTATGCCTAAGGCCGGCTATGACTACCAGTTATTAACTCAGCCTCATTTCTTAGTACTGCTGTTTACTATCATATTTTTATTTCCCTAACATTTTACACTACAGGTACATTCAATGGGGCCCAAGCCATGCAGGTTTAAGTTCAGACAGACCAGGTGTGTTACAGCAAAATTGTTGTAGCTTGCATCAGTTTGTCGCATACATGTGATATATGACATTTATGTCAGTATTTGTCAACACAGTCCCATCTGGAATGCAACCAGCAATGTCCATCTCATGAGTATCTTTGTCTGTGAAGTTAAGACTTTAACCACTATGCCAACCCGTCTCTGTATCGGCAGCCCCTGTTCCTGTGTTGTATATATGTTATAGTCAGTATTGTTTTTGCTAAATTCATGACTGTGTTGTCTTTCATTTTACTTTCCCACTGGCACTTCAGGATCCACAGTACAACCCACAACCTCTCCCACAGCAGCAGTCTGTCAGTGGTAGCTATTAACCACATTTCATACATGTCAACCTGCTGTTGCCCTCCATTAATTATGTGTCCTTCTTCCCATTCCTAGGCAAGTTTGACTCATCACTTGCATATGAGTAGTATGTGTATGTCAAACCTGCTGTATGTTTTAACTATGTTCACATGGTTAAGGGTAGCAATGATGTGATCACCAATGCTGTTTTTAATTCCTTACAATAACTGAAGTTCATCCCTCTTCAAAAGCACCATCTCCTCTTGAGGGATGGTCAGGTGTGTGTTTTCTTTTCCTCACATATGCCATGTATGTTGGCCTTGTAACCTAATTATATACTCTATGTATGTGGATTTAATGAAACATTCATACAGTAGACATCATGCAAAGTCATTAATTGTAACATTTCTGTGAGACATGTGTCACATGTTTTTGATGCTATCCATCATGTGATGTAAATACATTGTCCTGATCTATGTCTGCGTGTGTTATAGCACATCAACTGTCTGTATCATGCATCAGCCCATCCAGCAATCTTGATGTTGTTTCAAATGTGTCCCAGCATGGCATTATGACCCCTGGCACATATGACCTTGACATATTTGTACAGTGTGTCCAAGATGTTAACAGTGATGTTACTGCAGTTGTGGCCTCAGATGTGAAGGGAAACTTGTCTAGCCACTCAGAGAATGATGGGACATTGGATGTTGTGTAAGGTGAGGCCACTGAATGACAAACCCCAGATGAGATTGCTGCTGATGGCTGCTCTTCACAACAACCTGAAACAGGGTTTTGCGGTAGACATATGTGTGCAGATGTTGTGCATGGCCAGGTGTCTGAGGGATCACTTCCTGCTTCAGGAAAATGAACATTCACAGCAGCTGCATCAGTAAGTCATCCATGTACTTGCAAGTGCCACAGAGTGTGTGGCACACCAGTTACATGTGATGCATGAAGGACAAGAGTGCAAACATGGTGAGATAAGGCAATGTTGGCTGCTCAGAATGACAGTCTGTCAGCTGTGGCACAGTCAGCAGAAACCCTTGCTCTATGGTACAGTAGCAGTGCCATAGTACCAGCAGGGTTCTGCGGTCACTGACTATGCACAACATAGAGATGCAGGCCACCTGTCCACAGAACAGCCATGGTCCAACCTGCACAGAGTTCACCTGCTGGTCCATCTGCTGTGTTCCCAACAGTCACACCAAGGCCTTCAAGTCACAGTCATGTTCCTTCACCTCAACACGGTGTTGTCAGTCTGTCAAACTCCTCTGTGGAACAACCTGGGCAACAAGTTTCTGTTCATGGTTGAAGCACAATGATCCATGGTGTGAGGCATCTATGAGGATGCTCTAGACCATATTAGAGTGTGCCCAGCAGTGTCATAAACATAGCTGGCTCATATTATTGAATTACCACTTTACTGTGATATGTATATATTTTTTGCAGCTATTAAACATTCTGCATTATGTTCTTTGTGGTTTCTCTTTTTTCATGCTATTATATTGTACAGATAGGAATGTATAGCGCTGATGTGTGTTCCTTATTGTTTTCCATACAGTGATACAGCAATCTGAGTGAGTATATATACCTGTGTCATTCGTGTCCTGAGTTGACAATCCCTGTTGTGACACGTTTGCATATGTTCATGTTGGAATATGTTATGACTACGGTGTTAAGTGTGATGCTCAGTGTATATAACTAGTGGTTAATTGCCATTAGATGCAACCTGTGTTGCAGTTGTGGGGCAACACCTGAACATCAGTGTTTAATTTGTGTACTTATGTACATTTGTCTTGTCATGACTTAAAATTGTGGGTCAGACTCAGAAGTGCTGCCGGAGCCTGCACTTCTGGTCACACCCTACATTGCCTATGCCTGTGTTTTTTGCCTCCCTGTGTCCTCCTGCTCCTCATCTGATACCTGGGGATGTCATCTTTAGGCATCTGTAGTTCCTGGGGTAGTTCTCCCATACCTGCAGCTGGAAGACCACCACATGCTCTAGTTAGCATGCTGTGTAGCATGGCACACACTGTTATCTGTGCAGCCTTCTTGGGTGTGTATTGTGGAGCACCATAGGATGTGTCCAGACATCTGAACACAGGCTTCAGTAAATCAAACATATGCTCTATAGTGTTTTTGGCTGTTGCATGTACTCTGTTGTAGGCCTCCTATTCAAGGTTGAATGGCTCCTTGTATGAGGTCATTAGCCATAGCTCAAGTGGATAACCACAGTCAACTGTTGTGGGAAATTAAAACACATGTATTCAGATTGTATATTGTTCTAAGGGGTATCCTTAGCTTACATTCTAGCTGTGCTCCTGCACTTAACTAGTAGTAGTCCCTTAGGAATTCCACCTTGCTGAATGCAGCCCTCAGTCCACTTAACCTCTATATGGAAGCTTCATGGACACTTCCAGGGACTGTTGCCATGATGCTTTTTATTATGTTGTCATCTGCTGCACACATAACTTGGCAGTTGATGGATGGCCATCCCTTTCTATTTATGTATCAGTTTGTGTCTTGATAGGTAGATGTGCGCAATCTATTGCACCATGTAGATGGGGAAGTTTACACTGTTATAGGTACATTACAATTCTCCACCAGTTGTCTGTATAGATATCTGTTAATTATCTGTTGGTCTGACAACTAGTTTATTTGCAGCCTTGCTCTGACTCTAGCTGGCTGTCTTCTGCAGTGCACAGCCACAGCATCATTTATGGCTTGTGTCACTGAAGCCTATTGTAGTTTATTAACACCATGTTATATTTTTATGCATTTGTTTGTTCTTTTATTATGGATTTCAATGTACACTGTAATATTAACTTTGATTCCTTGAGGTCTGTAAAACATACTCTGAGGATTTCAGAAACAGAGTCGGTGTATCAGGTTGTGGCATTAAAGTTGTTTTGTGTGCACACAACTTGTTTTGGAATCAGATGGTCAAGCTCAAATCTGTAACTAGCCTACGTTGAATAGCTAAGCACTCAGGCTGCCTTCAACGTGTCTTCTGAAATCACGTTTGCAGCAGATGCAGTGAAGTCTTCCTTTGGTGTGTTGCACTGTCTGCAAATACCTTCTGTGAACTTTACAGAATCTGGCCCGTTATATTATTTGTATAAGTTTATAAAAATGTTTAAAGCAACAATGTTTAAAACTATCACTGCTGTTAGGTCTTTGCTCTGCAATTAATTTTAGCTTTATTCGAAATGATTGTGCTGAGATGTTGGGGGTGTGGGGGCTGTGAGAATTCTGCAGAATGTACTGATATTGTTTTAATGCATAGTAATGCAAACCCTGTTATTCTAGCTTATAATTTCAATGTTTACAACTATCCCTGATGTTATGCCTTTGTTCTGCAATTATTTTTGGTTTGGGGTAGAACTGCTGTGCTGAGATGTTAAGAGGCAGGTAGGGATTATAAGAATGCTGCCTAATGTCCAGATATTTGCCTGGTATTTTTGGTGTCTTCCTCACAAAATTGTGGGCTCAAGCAATGCATGCGAGTTCATAAACCCAGTATTATAAATCCCTAATATTATGCTGTTGTCTCTTTTAATTTATTTGTGTATTTTATTTTGTTTTGTCCAGAATTATTGTGCTGAGATTTTGGTGATGGGGGTATGGGCTTTGAGGATGTTGCAGACTGTTAGCTTGCTATTTGTGATATGTCCATCAAAACAATTTGGTTTTCTAGCAAAACTTTAAGTATTGATGTAAAAGGAAGGGGGTGTGGCAGCAATGTGGTCACACCTTACATCTTCCTTGGTAGTGACCCCGACTTGAAACTTGCAGGTGTCCCCCTAAATGCTAGCACTGACCTTGGATATTGTACTCCTCAGTGTTGTGCTGACAGGAATATGTATAGTTCCTTTCCAGTATTCTAACTAAATCTGATTTTCATATTATATCAGTAACTCCTTTCTTAATGCACACATTCAATTCAGTTATTTATGACAGTCTTCATTGCTGTCTGATGTGGCACATGCAATCAACAGCAAGGTCTGAAGAGACCGTAGTATTACCGGCAGGAGTTTGAATCTGGTAACATCTTTGTGTCAGATAAAAATAGCATAGACAAAGACAATAGCTCTGGCACTATAAAAGAGACACATTTTCAGGAATTGTCCTGCAAGGTAGGGCATCCATACCTCTTATGATAGGAACGTGCTGTAAGCCCTTCAAAGGTGTTCCTCATGTAGTAACCAAAATATGTTGTTCTGCGGCATCCATGATTGTTATGCACCTCTCTTATATCTGTCCTGGCATGTATACAGAAATGACATGATGCAAATGTTTTTTGATGTCATTCATTGCTCAGAGGCATTACCTATTCCCAGAAGAGTTATACTCTGTATTGCATCTCTTAATTCAGACATTTCTCAATTACTGCTATCCTTTTCATCACACTATACAGCTCAATGGCAGATGAGAGCTTTCATAAATATTTCTTACTGTATGACATGCAACCAGGCCATCAGAAACTGTGATTGGTCTTCTGTTACAACACTTGTATGTCGGTGCTGTTGAATTGCTGTTTGGTTACTGTTCCCTGTCTTTCTATGCCAGCGTGCCCAGTATAATGATGTCTCACATGTTAGCAGATTAATAATGTAAAACTTGAAAGCATGAAATGTCATCTAGTCTGTGTTGTCATTTGTCAGTTATGTATGCATGTATGTAGTATAGTTTACTATCTAGTTCTCCTGCCAGAAAAAGTATATGGCTTTTACAACCTATTACTTATTCTGTTATATATTTTTCATGCATCATTATGTAACATGTACATTAGGAACTGTCTTCTACCTTGTATGTAATGTATGATCAACTTTATTGCTTGCCTTTATATTTTGCTTATTTTTGTTGTATTGTATTTCACATATTGTACTACTTTGTTATTGTCTTGATATTTGAAACAATTGTTCAAATTTTTAAATTCTGTTTAATGAGTACTGTGGAGCTTTTCTCCCCAGGCTTCTGCTGAAAATGGGCTCATACCCAGATGGACTTTCCCAGTAAACAAATGTCAAAAGTGTTAATAAAATAAATAGTGTGTTATTATATTACAATCTAGCATTTATATGAGTAAACAAGACTTTCTTCTCTATTAAGTGCCCTTTCTGATGGGTGTCACCTGCATTTCTTTGAAAAACATGTCCTTTTATGATGAAGATGATATTACAGCTGTTAGGCTCCACTTGTTCTTGTGTACATATGCTGGGGTGGAAAATACAGCTGTGGTATTGTCTTGCATACATAACTTCACTGTATATACATCTCATATCCAATAACAGCAGTCTATGCATTTATCCCATAATGTATCTTCTGTCCTTGCTAGCTATTACCTTGACTCATTTTATTAACGTTTATCACATTTTCCCTCCCCTTTGTTACACTGCAGCTTCATAACCCCATCACATCCTTTTTTAGCAGGTTTGTGTTTATTTACGTGCATAACCCTGGTATTGTCATTGACATTTTAATTATCATTACATCAATGTGGCAGGATTTACTTCAGGAATGTTCCTTTGACATTTCAGCACATTTGCCTGCAGTATATGACTACAAGTTACCCATTTCCCCTTCCCTATTAATAATTATGCAGTACAAATCATTATTCTTTGTATACTAGTCCTGCATTTTGCTTTCCCTCCTTCAGAAGTGTTTCGCTGTACTTGCCCTTTATATTTCAGGGCTACAGAATGTGCTCTTATCTTAGTTTTGGCTACAAGCAAGTTGTTTTGTTTGCCTTCTGTGCTCGTCCTGTCAAACACTTTTCCATGGCCAAGAACACTATTGCTGGTCACCAAAAGATGATTGAAAATGTATACGCACAATGATCAACATGCATATTCAATTCGCACTGCTGCTCATCACCCTTAACATGCTTACATTGTGTAGGATTAGCACAGCGCTTACAGCATTGTTAATGAAGGCCTGGGGATTATTCAAGGTCTACAGTGCAAAATTACAACTGTGGATGCTTTCTATGTTAATATTGTAAAGTACAGCAATAACACTGCTATTACAAATAAGCTATGCAATTTTTCTTTCTTTCCTAATAAGGATATCGTATTTAAGGTAATGTGATAAATATGTTTATTAATGAGCGGAACATAATGTTATATATCTTTTATAACTTATGTGGTTCCCTACAGATTTAATCAATTTACAGGGCAAATGTCAGACTAAAAAATATCAGTAATTCCACAGCTAAGTATCCGTCAAAAATATTGCAGCTGTCATTATTGAGGCATTATCTGTTGCTAATGCTGGAAAATATAATGCTGAGAAAATGCTGATTCCTAAGTAGCAAAGGGCAGAAAATGAAAACATTCATCATCTGGTTACTGAATCAAAGCACTTTTTTCTTGCAAATGGGCGAGAATTCATTTTATAACTTGACTAAACTGTTACAAATCCAGTAATGTCACAAAGCAGTGAGCTATATCCATGATTAACATTCAAGTGTGTTGGACTAATATAATTCAATGTGTAAGCATATACAACTGCCTGAATAGAATTTGTCTGCATGATTTATTATATTTTATGAAAGCAGTAAAGCTTTTTTTATAAAAAGAGTACTATGGAATAATTATAGGTGATCTTGTTTTGTGCATGTAACTATTAAACTAAAACAATTGTTGCAAATGCAGCACATACCATGCTATGATAGCCTGCAAGCCACTTTTATCATGAATATATCATAAAGAGCAGTCTCAGAAGTATTCTTGTTGTCTGAGATAAAAAAATATTATTATCACATTGCTAGAAATGGCGAAACAATGCAAAACATTAAAATGCAATATCTCATTCACAAAACAGTAGGTCTTAAGATAAATAGTCTCCCTCCTAGGAATAATGTTATGATAAGAAAGTAGCTATAAAAATAATTGTATAACTTTGCTGCATATACAACAAAATCTACAATGCAATGGTAGTATTCTAACTAGCCACAAGTACCCCAAAGTAATAATACAGGTGCTAACAGATGCTGGAAAGATATGGATAGTTCTAGGATTCTGCTGTAGTTCTCAATTTAAGACCTACGTTTGCATATTACAGAAAAACAACACAGCATGACAAAAATATGGATGATGGTATCCCTTAAATCACCCAATGATCTTCCAGCTGGCCTATATAAAAAGCTCATTTCCCTCCATTATAAGTATGCTATAGTCTTGCTAAAACAACACCTGAGATAAAGGTGAATGCCCTCTTCCTGGGAATAAATGCTTCTTCCTCCATTTGTAAAGTAGGGCAAAGATCCTTTATAGCCCAATAACTGAAGTCTTATTTCCATTTCAAAGGCAGACTATAATCTCTTTAAGGGTTTCTGGGCCATATTCTTTCATTAATCTACAAATACAAAGAATTGTAAACAACAGGACAGCCTGGGTAACATCTAGCAAATTTCCCAACAAATAGTAACACTTGCTAGAAGCATGGGGAGCTGGGTATTCCTTTTGTCAGATGCAGATAAAACATTCAACTGAGCTGAATGAAACTACTCAATTAATACAACCATCCTGACTGTCTTGATTAAAGTCCAACACATAAGCATGACAAGTCTCCAAGGGTAGCTGCTTACAATTCCGGTAGTATTCCGAGTACTAGAGGTAAAATGCAGGGAGGTCCCTACATCCAGATATTATTCATCAAGTTCTAGAGTTTATCACTTATATCATATGATATAATATAATATGATATGATATAATATAATACAACATAATACAATTTAATATTATTATAATATAATTAAAATATAGTTATTATCTATCTTAATGAAGCATGTACAGGTAGAAAAATCAGGATCCTCTAAAAGGAGAAGTTGTTTTACTTTTAGCTATTCTACTTCATTTCACTACAGTCCTGATATAAATTATATAGCATCCACCTCTCAAACACATTAAGTTGGCTATAATCAGAGACCCCAATTATAACCCCCTTAAGGCAGATAGTTGTGATACTAGAACATAATATTGCATTTACTGAATCCTTAAGTTATGACCAAAAATTAATTTGATCACTTTGTAAAGGACTGATGTTAGAATCAGTCATTGTAATCAGGTGCTGTACATTTCCATCAATATACACACACACACACACACACACACACACACACACACACACACACACACACACACACACACACACACACACACACACACACACACACACACACACACACACACACACACACACACACACACACAATTGCATTAAATGCAGGAGCATGAGAGTCCAGTCTCCTGTATGGGGAAATTCAGTGGAGGAGCTTGGGAGTCCAGTCTCCTGTATGGGGAAAGTCAGTGGAGGAGCATGGGAGTCCAGTCTGCTATATGGGGAATGTCAGTAGGGTTCTGTCACCATATATAAAATTCAGCTTCCCTACACATGCTTGAGGTGAAATTACTTGAATATTAGTAGCCCACAGGAAAAAAAGTGAGCTACATAACACTGAATGCTTTTTCTCTTAAGAAATCATTGCCAGTGTGGTTTCTAATTTTGCAGCAGAAATGAATCACTTCCTTCTGGAGCTTTCTCCATTCTTTAGGTTGGTACACTTGTGGAGTTGGTATATAGAGGTTAAACGCTATATGGGGAGTCTGTCCTCTTCCTACAAAAAAAAACAAAAAACAAGAAAAAAGGTGTTGTTTATCCTTTTGACTTTCGATCATTTTTTTGTTTGTTGTTTTAGAACATTGATTTTTAGTAAGTCAGCAAGTAGAACTATAAAATTCTTATTGTTGCAGTTGAGAAGAGAGGAGATACATTCCTTAAATCAGTGGAACTGTTGGATTGCATCCTGGCGTGCATTAAAGTCTTCAATATGTAGGAAGAAGCATGGTTGACATTTTTGCAGGGCAGCATCAATGAAATTACCTTTCATACACCTAAATGAAGAGCTTGAACACCTGTTTTTCAAATAAATTAATATAACCATTTACACAGTGCATGAAATCCTGAAAAAAGAACAAATCAAACCTCAAAAATGTAAGATAAAACAACATAATGAGTACATAGGAACATGGATATTTAAGCAATAATCAACTACCATATAGGTGACAATCCACTAAGCACAGAAGAGGTTATCAGGGACCTGGGGACCCAGGTTAACAGTGGCCTTTCTTTTGACACTCACGTTGCTAAAGTGGTTAGAAAGACCTTCTACATTGCCCACCTGATCATGAAGGGATTCACATCCAGATCTAGTGAGGTCATTGTTCCCCTGTACTCTTCACTTATCAGACCAATGATCGAGTACAATGCCCCATTCGGGATGTATCTCGCCCGACATCTGCAGCAATTGGAGAGACCCCAAAAGTTCCTCACCAAAAGGATAAAGGGACTCCAAAATCTGTCATATGCTGCCAGATTGAAGAAACTCCAGCTCTATTCAGTCGCATACCGTCTGCTCAGAGGTGACATGTGCCTGACATACAAGGCCATGTCCAACCCGGAATTAATTGACATGCTCCACCTTAAAAAATCCAAATCCACCAAAACCACTAGAGCAAGCGACTTAAACCTTAGCACGGATATAAATAGGACGTGCTGGAGGGATAGATTTATCACTCAGAGACTCCCTATGCTGTGGAATAGAGTCCCGGTCCATGTGAGGCAGAGCACCTCGCTGGCTCTGTTCAAGAGAAATCTTGACCTGTGGATGGGTGATCGTAGGTTTACCCTGGGAATCATCTCTGTGTCACTGCTGGACAGAGGCACAACAAACTAATGGGCACAGTATTTTTTCATATAAGGGGTGGCGTAAGCCACAAAAATTTGGGCTAGGCTTATAAATGCCTTAGGGCAGATAGCCTAGTATAAACCTATGAACCTATGAACCTATGAACGACATGGTGTGGTATATTAAAGCAATAACCCATGACGTGGTGTGGTATATTGAAGATTTACCCACAGTTGGTGTAGTTTAATCATGAGGGCGAAGTCTGAGTGATTAAACAAAGGCAACTGTGGGTAAACCTTCAATATACCACAACCACGGAGTCAGTTATTGCTATTATACAATGACATTATTTAAGAAAAGAAAATAATGTCTTTGTATAACAGCAGAATACTGTTCGTCCACCGGTTGTGGTATACTGCTTCTTCGTTTTGATGTACTGCACATTTGTATGGGACTTGCGTACCCACACATACCCAGTACATCAATGCTTTGAAATGGAAGCAATGGAGAAAAAAGTTTCCATTGCTCCGTTTTCTTTTTTTTTTTTAATTGTAAAAATAAAGGTTTTGGAGCACTTTATACCAACGAAAAAAAGTCCGGGTGACCGGACCTTTTCCCGTTGGTATATTGTGGGATTTGCAATGGGCACGCTGGTTGGGCTGGCCAATCAGCGTGCACATTTTTAAATATTAATAGGGAGTTATTGTATAATAATCATTTCATCACATACTCTTTGATTTAGTTTATTAAACTTTCAATATACAAATGCAATTATTCTCTGTCTGCTAGTAAAGATGTGAAAACTCTACCTTCTCTACCTACTGTTATCTTCCTTTAAATGGTTTTATCTGATAATTATTGGCTTGTCATGTTGGTTTACTGTTGCTCAATTTAACCCTGGTCATGGCCGAAAAGAGTCTTTTGACGAGCCCACCTACATGGTTAAAAATTGCAATAAATACCTAAAATAATTAAATAAGCTACTCAAGATGAATGACTTTATAGAAATACTAGTGGGTGCTGTGTATATGAACATTATGATTAGAAAGGTATAAAAAGTAATAGAGTTATATCTACAGATATGTGTTAAAGTGAGATGTAAAACACATTTCCTACTCTTGCCATAATATCTGGTCTGTTGTAATAAGTGTTAAATTTTAAATATAAACTAAAAGTGTCCACAAATAAAATACCTCATTAGTCTATGACTAAGTCTGCAAATTAAATATAGAGCTACATAACCAGCCCAATCTAATAATTACGCTGTTATTCCTAGCTGCCTGATTAAGCCCGATTATATGAACATTCCAAATAAGAGAATTTTAGTTTCAAATGCAATTTTAGATGTTGCAAGTATTAAATCAGTATACTTACATACATTTGCCAGTTTGAGAGATGCCTTTATTCAAAAATTAGTTCCAAAACCTGTTTATATGACTTTAAAATAACTGTTTTTAGAATATAAAGCTTACCTTTATAAGGAATAAATAATTAATAATACTAGAAAAAATCAATATGACTCTCACTTTGTGGCTAAATTGGTAAAATACTGTATTATGTGACAAACTTGACAAGTGTACTTTGCTTCTGATTAAAAGACCATGGGGGGATTCAGTAATCCTCTGAGTAAGACTAACCAAGTCTTACTCTGAGACTGCCGTTTAAGACTATGATGTCGGCACGTCATGCATATACATGAGGGCGCTAACTCAACTGGAAGGCTTACACGGAACATGTAAGACTGCAGGGGGCGTGTCGGACTGCCTAGCAGTCCAAATGTCCATGCCCCTGCAACCATATAAAGTGAAAATGACAAATGCAATGAGCGAGTCCGCTGAAATGTACACATAGCAAACAGTACACATCCCCACATACTCAACCCCTTTGTAAATGTAAAATGTAAACTAAATTTTTTTTTATAATTCCCGATATACCTGCCCGTATTTGCACGTGTTTGCGTGGGTGTGCCCATTGCTTAGCTGCAGTTAGCAATTTTGACATCGAAGAGCATAATAAGAAATGTTTATGCAAATCAAACCAAGTAGCAATAGCATAGTGGTAGAGCGTTAGCACAAAGAGGAGGCATTCCCGGTTCTAGTCCCACCGCTCCCCTGTCTATTTTATGTTTTAAATTAGTATATAAAATAATTCCTGACATATATGAATGAAATTTTAGTAAAAAGCATTGATATGCCTATGTATTAGTGAATAAAATGTATACATATAAAGATAAGAATGTGAGCAGCAATAAGGATATTGACATATAATTGCCCATAGCTAAGCAGCGTTTTACCTAGCACAATATAATTGCTTATGGCTAAGCAGCATTTTACCTAACGCAATATAATTGCCCATGGCTAAGCAGCGTTTTACCTAGTGCAATATAATTGCCCATAGCTAAGCAGGGTTTTACCTAGCGCATTATTATTGCCCATAGCTAAGCAGCGTTTTACCTAGCGCAATAGGTTTGCACGGAGCTGCGCACTGCGCTAACCAGCACACCGTTGAGCAACGTGGAGCAACGTAGTGCAAACTGGCCTAAACACAGCCACATCCCCTAGCCTGTCTGGACAGTAGTAAAATAAAAAGCAATGACACTGTTCGAACCCAGGACACTGTGCACCATAATCAAAGTACTGAGCCACTAAGCCATGCCAGATTTGCATAACCATGCATTGTTAACATATATATACTTATAAATGGAAGATTAACCATTGCTAAGCAGGTTTGCTGTTAGCCGCGAATTTTCAAAAATGGCCAATCACAAATAAGTGTGGGAAATGCGGCATATTTAAGCTCCATAGGTGGGAATACTCGCCATAACTGATTGTAGCTCCCATCTGCAGCCAGAATGGCTGGTGCTGGAGAGGGTACTCACTTTCGAGCGCAACGCTGGGGCATCGAGGAGTCAAAATACATGGTTTGGCTCCTTGTCCACTATCATGAGTCAAGACTCCTGCAGGGCAAGTTCCAAGGGATGGAGTACAAAGCAGAGGCTTGGAACCAGCTAGCTCATGATCTCAACAGTGCCACAGGCGTCCCTCGGACTGGTGAGCAGGTCCGTCACCACCATGCAGACCTGAAGAGACGGAAGCAGGACCTACTGAACCGATGAATACAGGAGGCCTGTGACATGCAAGATGCCCCACTACTGAGTAGGTAGCCATGGCATGAAGTATGTAAGACATGCTAATTTAGTCTATATAATGGATAGGTATGTCTCAATATTCCTTCATTTACTTCACAGCTGCAGGTGTCCATGGTGCGAATCAGCAAGCCTATGCATATAAGCTGCTAAGGCTGCGTCACCAGGCAGGTTAGTAATTATTCTGCATGTATTGTTATATAAAATAGGTGAGAGAGCCTGAAAAAAAGTGTTGTAGCCCAATAATAAAGCCATAAAATGCCCTGAATAATTTCTCTGCATGTACTGCTATATAAAATAAGTCAGAGAGCCAGAAAAAGAGTGTTGTAACCCATTAATAAAGGTATAATAAGTCCGGAATAATATCTCTGCATGTACTGTTATATAAAATAAGTGAGCAAGCCCGAAAAAGAGTGTTGTAACCTATTAATAAAGGTATAATATGTCTTGAATAAGTCTTCTGCATGCACTGTAATATCAAATAAATGAGAGAGCCTCTATAAAAGTGTGTAATGTAATTAATAAAAGTATAATACTTGGAGTGTGTCCGTATCACTTACTTTGAAATATTGTTGTACCCTTGCATTATATAAACAGTACTGTTGTTTTAAGCGCTGTCAACCCACAGTTGGGCAGTCCCATATAAAGTGGATGAAGGAAGTGCCAGTAGCTGTGAAGCATATATACAGTCCTCAACAGTTGGTTAATGGCTGGCATGCATAGGTAAATCTGGCACACGATTAGCTTGTTAATGTGTTCCCCAGGAAAGTGAGTGTGCTACTTGAAATGTAGGGTTCTGTAGAAATATAACTGAAAATATCACATGAACACATCCAGATATGTAGATATATAAATATAAATACAATATATAACTATGTAGCAGTAATATCTGCATCTTGGACAGTTAGTATGTCAGATATAGGTCAGGTATAAAATGAACTAGCCAAATGCATCACACAACCTAATGCACGTTGCCTAGTGTAATAATACGTGTAGGGGATATACACCTGCAGTCAATAGGAATGTAGTGTAAACTATAAGTACTTATAAGATGTTAATGGAGGTATCTTTTTACACCCTACTGTATGTGCATAAACAATGCAATTCCACACCTCAATGGGTATGTGTAATCTCAAAACATTTGTTGGGACATATGTTCCTATTGTTCTATAAATATCTGCATTTACTTTGATGCATGTGGCCTGTTCAAACACCACAATCTTGGTGGCCTGTTGCCACCAATCATCCCTGCATGGTGTTGAAATGTCCACTGTCGTTCAATATATGCATGTGTTATGCTTGCTGTTCAACTGTTGGTACCCTGGTGTGTTGGGTTAATGGGAATATTACTGCATGCTGTTACAACTAATTTGGAATGCTGTTGTCTATGTTGTAATTAAACACACCTAAACACAGAACGTATGGGAAAGCCGGTCCCAGCGGATCCACCTGTCCCTCTTCAGCTGGCGATTGCACCTGGCACCAGCAGGTCCGGTGCCCCGCCCAGGCTCCCCTCCCCCGTTGGTTTTGTGCCACCTTCGGGTGGAAGCACTGCAGGGGATGGGGCTCGTCCCACCCCATGCAAGCATGGGTGGAGAAGGGCCACCTTCACCCTCCGAAGGGTCCAGGCTGTGGTGCGTAGGGAGATCCAGCGTTCAGTCGCTGATCCCCTATGCCAGCTCGAGGAAAGAGTGGCGCAACTCAAGGGTGAGCCTGCCCCTCCTATGCAGCCCCCAGCACAGCCACCCTTGGGGCTGTGAAGATGCAGTGGTGACTGCCCATGGGTGGGGATCTCAGTTCCACTGTTACCATCTGTGGGTTCATGGGCTTGCGATTTATAAACATCCGTCCCCGTCAATTGTGTTCACCCACCCCATGTGTCATATTCTGCCCCTTTATGCATCTTGTTTGTCTTGTCTATTTACCTCCCCAACCTACCTTCCCAAATATACCTACTTCCTCTACCTCACATTCCACTCTCACCTGAAAAAAAAAAGGGCAATCGGTGCCCACAAAAAAAGTACGCCCCATACATAGCTGCCCATTTCGCACACATGTCCGCTGGACATGTAAACTGATAATTATAACTGGCAGTACAACATACTTTGTTGTCCTCACTCCTCTCTCAGTGGTGGAAGGTTTCAAATCTCACTCCAAATTTCTAACATATACACAGCTGTTGCTGGTAAAGAAATGGGCAGCTATGGACCTTCCCTACACCCGTCCTGCACATCCCAATCTGGTTTCCCTACTGTCTTTCCCTCTTTGTGCCCCCTTTTTCCCCATTTTCATTTCTTTCAAAGAAATTAGCGCGGGGGTTAGCGGGAGTAAGCACTTTTAGGCAGTAGTTGGTGGGTGTGAGCGAGTGTGCGCATGTGTGCGCTTAGCTAAGTATTGCTAAGCATCGCGCAAACCCATGCAAACCCGCTTACAACTGCTTAAAAGGGCCTTAGTCACTCTGCATGGCAGGGCCCTTGTTCTGCTGAGCAGCAAAATAAAACACATCTGTCAGTCTCGAACCCTGGACACACTACACTGCATGAAATACCACTAAGCCACAGTAGACATACAACAAGTTGGTGCTGTAATAAATATATCATGCATTACAATGAGTGAATGTAAAGGGAAAATAGGAATGCCATAACACAAATCTTGTTCTGTGGATCTTTACCAGCAGTTGTTGTGGAATTGCATGACATGACTGTGAAAAGAGAACCAGCCATTCTAGCAGGAAATAAAGTTACAGTAGCACTTTACAAACCCCACACAGTATCAGAGCAGGATAAACACTGGCATATTTGAATAGGGCAGAGGCCATGCTTCCCAACTGTGACTGCTTTTCAGGGATGTCTCTGATTCGTAAACAAATGTTAGCTGTGTCCCTCAGAATCCCTCTGAAAAGTACTGACGTTAGGCTGAAAAGTGGGGAATTACACTTAATGAATAATGTCAATAAGTAAGAGTACACACTGCATGCACGTCAGAAAAGATGTATTAATACATATGCTCTGATTCTCTCACAGTCTCAACTTAATGTCTGTAATATATTACAGGTGTACCTCACTTATATGTACCTTTCCCTGAGGCTGTTCAAATATATACCTGAGTGTATCAGAGGCCTGGCAGAGGCAGAAACACACAGGCATTTCAGCTTTTCTGCTGTTACACACTCTGCAAATAGCTTTGGAACGAGTCCCACAAGCATACCCTTATGTACGAGTACAACACAGAAATATTAAAGGATGTAGCCGTGTACTGGTAGCAACCAACTGTGACAATGCCATTGTTCCAGTGCAGAAAAGACAGGTGTGGTGCACAGACAAAGAATAATAGGCTAACCTCTGGCTACCATCTGGATATGTCCACAAGTGGGAGCTATGCAGACAGACTACTTGCCTTGTTAGACTAACAGGTACACAGCAACCCTGTATGTTCAGCAAGATAAACATCACACAATAATATATAATGATCTCTGTACTTCTGCACCCCTACCCAAAAGAGCAATATACCTGTGTATTCAGGCTCTACCAAAGATGTAGGTAGGCATACTCAGTACTGAAATTTGTCCAGTCGTCTTGAGCAGCCTGTGCTAATGTCAACACAAATAAACAACAAACTGTTCAGAAGTGAGTTAATTAATATTTACAGTATAGTAGTTCACAAACAGTTAATGTGCCAGAAGAATACATTGCAATAACTACTTTTGTATGGCAGTTAATTGTCTAATTAGAAAAGAAAGTACATACTCCCATGTATCTTGTGTAAGCATTTGGAGTGGTGAGTAAAATTCTACACTGACAAGTGTGTACTAGAAGCAGCAACATTCAGGTTTGAGTACAACATGCAAATCACTGGCTACAACCCTAGCTTCAGATATAAGAAGTATACCAACCTTCTGACTGACACAACGGTGTCCACAGCAAACAAGCATGGGCCCCACTTTGGAAAGCTGAAAGGGCTACACCTACCTAACTTAGCATTTTATAGCAGTGGGCTGCTATGACAGTGAGTACTGCAATTACCACACAGCAGGCTGCATGCAATTAGTAAATGGTGGGCACCAATTGGTGCAGAGGCCATCACATGCACATGTGCAGATACCTAGAAAAGCAGGCTGTACTTGCTGTCCACACATGCAATAATCTCAGTGCAGCAAGAGAGAGAGAGAGTGAGAGAGAGACAGAGGCAGAGACACAGACACAGACAAAGAGACAGAAACAGAGAGACACAGAAAAAGAAAGAGCAACAGCAACAGACAGAGAAAACACAAACCAAAAAAAAAAATTAAAAACAAAAAATTATTTCCTTTAAAGACAAATAGAACAGAGAAATACAAAGGAAAGGTATGTAACACATATGTATTTGCTGGCATGTAGTAGATGTTTTTGAAGAGTACTCTACATACTGTGAATCATCATATGTGGCAGCAGTACGTATCTATATGTATCTGTACATGTGCATAGGGCAAGGAACATACTGTAACTGTTTGTGAAGGGTGTATATATATATATATATATATATATATATATATATATATATATATATATATATACGTTGTTGAAGGTTGTTATGTGGATGTTTCTATGTAGGTTGTAGTGTCTGGCAAAGAGAACAGCATGCAGTGCTGGTATATGACATGTGGTGGTTAAACGCTGTGGGTATGCTCTGTCAGTTTTGCAGTGTTACAGCCAGTGAGGTCTGCTAAAGCTACAAGGGCTGAGGAAACCTTCAATGCAGTCTGCACAACACTGTGCAATATTATTACATAACTGTATATCTCCCAACTGTTGCATAATTGATATTCCCACCATGAATAGTGGACTGTATATGTGCTTATATGTACATCTATATGTACAGCAATGGATGTTTATATGTATGTGTCTATGTATGTGTGTGTGTGTATATATATATATATATATATATATATATATATATATATATATATATATATATTTATAAAGAGAGAGGGAGAGAGACATGGGGCATACTTACTGCGACAGGTGCCTGGTGACCAGGGTATGGACTTAAGCTCAGTGTTGACACTGCAGTGCCATCCCTTCTTGCCAGAACACTGTACCCATTAACTACCACATAGGTGGTAGTCTACCTAACACCGAAGGTGTGATAAGGGAACATGGGACACAGGTGGACAGTAGCCTCCCCTTTGATAATCACAGTGCCACACTAATCATGTACTCTGTCTATGTGGTACACGTCATCACAAAAGGTGTGTCATCTAGGGAAATATAGGTCAGTGTTCCCCTCTACTCATCACACTTAAAACCTATTAGAGAGTACAATGCCCCATGTGGTATGTACCTCACATGACAACTACAGCAACTGGAAAGGCCACAGACATACCTCACAAAGAGTAATACTGGCCTCAAACAGATGCCCTATGCAGACCGACTCACAAAACCACAGCTACACTGTGTTGCATACCGCCTACCCAGAGGTGACCTCTGTCTAACATACAGAGCTATGTCACACCCATAGCTGTTGGACATCCTCCACGTAAACATATTACAATCCCTCCCAGATACACGCTCTAGGGCCCTAAACCTTGTCAGCTCACTAAACAGCACATGGTGGAGGAATAGAGTCCTATCTCAGAGGCATGCCATACTCTGGAACAAACCACCTATCAATAGCAAACAAAGCTCCTCATTAGCAGTTGTCATAAATACTCCTGATGATTGTTTGGGAGATAGGAAATACACCCCGGGAATCACCTCTGTGTCTCTGGTTGACAGGGGCAAGTGAAATTAAATTACATGTGTGTCAAAGCCCAGGGTAGCGTATGGCTAGGCTACTGTAGGCCCTAGGGCCAATAGCATATTACCTACCCATGACGCAATGCACACACACATGTACTTAGTGCAACAATTGCTATGTGAGGTTGACTGAGTGTGATGGTGAATGTGTTGGTGAATGTGTGCAAGGTCTATAAAGGTGTGATAGCTTAGTGTGAAATTGTTTCTGTCATGGTAGTTTGTGTCCTAGCTGTGATCCTAGCAAAAGATGTGTATGCTTTTGCTAGGCAGAAAAGGTAGTATGGCATACGGTGTGGCATAGTCCCTTGTTGTCGACTGTGGTGTCCCATTGTAGGCTAAAGCAATACATGTATGCTTAGTGAGTGGTACTGCTGGTGAATCCAACTCCCGTATGAACTGTAGTACTACCTGAAGCTGTAGGCCTAAACAGTACAGTATGGTGTATGTTCACATTGCTTGGAAACACTGTTTTGTGTGTTCCCTGTAGTCCTCACAGATTACATACCTCAGGCATAAGGTTTTGTAAGTAGTGACACACAGTACTGCATGGTACACAGGTAAAGCTCATCTGGGTTGGCATACATTTGTGTGTTGTATGTATGTCTGATGTGTGTGTAATTATGCCTGTACCATGCCCTCAATCATATCTGTGTTACAGGGTATACGTGTGCATCTAGCAACATATATAGTCTAGTACAGCAGTATGCCACCTATATTAACAACTGTGCACATATGTTAGACAGGGGTTTGGCATCAAATACTACTGTGGTATACTGGTAATACTGTAACTATACTTTACATTCATTGTAATGGATGACATCTTTCTTTATGCATTAGCTTGATATATACCTCCTGTGGCTAGGTGGTGCATTGTGTCACATACAGTGTGCCATGTACTGGTGTATAGTCTTACATACTGGCTTCTCTTTGCTGCTGTGCAGAACATGGTTTGATATATAGAGTGTGGCAGGCACTGTCGGCCAGTTGTGGCCTGAGCACTAATATGTGGTATTGAACATGTATATCCTCTGACAACCAATCGGATGTGAAATATGGCAGGTAATTGATATCTGTACTTTAGGATGTTAAGTGTGCCACATGACTTGCTCACACATCTTGTTTTATTGTCTTCCAGGGGTATGTCCCACCAAAGAAACCCGTGTTATACAGCTGCAGAGGAAGCTGAAATACACAACAGCCTGGTGCAGCACTACACCCTGCTTTTCTATAGAACCAGCCAGGACCAGCATGAGCGGACTGCACTGTGGCAAGATCTCAGTCGGGTAAATGACATAGGCATGCATAACTAGACATATGAGCAGATACGCCATCACTGCAGTGATTTAATTAGACCTGTCCGGCAGCATGCGTCTGATATCTGTCGACAACAGCTTGCCACAGGTGGTGGGGTTGCCATTCATCCCCCCCCTCACCAGAGTGGAGGAGCTGCTCCTAAGCGTGGTGGCGCCTGGCCAACCACAGGAACAGCAACTTACATGTGTCATCATGGAGGCCGGAGCCACCCAGCATGTTGACGTGGAGCGTGCAGGTAACATGACCTATCTGTAGACTACTGTTACCTGTATTGGTAGATTATGCATATGTGACATGTGTACTGTGTGTTTAGCAGTTGTGCTGCATAGTGTTGTGCAATATTGATATTTGGAATATAATCTGTACGCCTGTGACTGTCGACTATTGTACTACTGTAGTTTAGCAAACTCACAGTAGCAATGGCACAGTTGTGGCCACTGACAAACTGTCTCATATTCTTGTAGGTCCCTTTGGTGTGACAACAAGGCAGCCGGTTGATGCTGGTGAGTGTGTTATAATTTTAATATTGCTAATGAAATGTGCATGTCATATGTGAGGTGTAGGTCATGTACATGTAACACACCTACACATAATGCATGCTGTGCATGTTTGCTGTGAGACTACGCACATCTCAGTAATGACAGTAGCTGCCTCAATTACATGCAATACACAGAGCAGCACACACAATTGTGGCAATACCGTACTGGACATTGGATAGGCATAGTTGATACACATGTACACAACATACACAACTTTGTCATACGCACTACACCTTAACATGCTACACATAGCGTATCCAGACACCCACTGTAAGGTCACACTTCAGTATCCCACATGTCATCCACACAGCACACATAATATACCTGCGGGGTAGAGGCCTATCATTGGGCTGTGGGACACTCTTCAACACATAACACATTCATGTTAGTCAATGCTCCCTATTGGGCACCTTACAAACCTATGTAACGAGTGGCTGTGAGGCCAATCACTGAACAACAGCACACATGCATCAAAATCATGTATACTGTTATTAACACGGGCTGTCTACACTCGCACTGCATGGTCTTGAGCAACAAACTTTCTGCATGCTGACATGTGTGATATGATTGTTTGCCTTGGGATACTGTAACCCACCTTCAACCACTATTAAGTATGTTTTGGATTGCTGATGGCGTGTGTGGGTATCTGCTGTAGTGAGGAGTGTATTTGTGTGCATGTGTGCATGTGTTCATGTGTTCATGTGTGCATGTGTGCATGTGTGCCGACATCATGTACAGGTTGTAAAGTGTGTTTCCTGTCTCCCTCCCACAGGTGCTGTGTTAGGGCTGGTTCACTGCAGCAGGAAAACTGATGTCACTGAGCCACATAGTGATAATGAAGATAGGTGTGTTGAGGCACAGGCGTGTTTGCCAGGGTCTGTCATTGGGCCACCAATCAACAGTACACAGCTGTCCACCCCATCCATGCATGCAGTCATACTGCCAATACATCCATCACCAATGCCCATAGCTGAGGGACAGTGTACTGTTGGCATTGGCCAGGACAGTGTGGTATCCATGGCACATGCATCCCAACACAGCAGCCATACCCAGATGTCTGGAAGGGTATCACATAGGCAGATGTCCAGGGGTTCTCATAGGAGCACTGCTGCTCATCATGCCACTGGCAGATGTGCCACAGGTCTGACAACGTCATGCATGTTCCAGGCTGTCATGGAGGCACAGGCACATATGGAATGGTACACCAGACAGGGACTAAGGGCACAGAGGGCCCATAACACCGCTGTCATTGACAGTATCCATGACCTAGCAGGTGCCGTCTGACATTACACCGAGGTCACTGATAGACGTTGGGGAGAGACATTAGATATCCTCCGCAATGTCATGTCCATGTGTCAGGACAGTGCGGGATGGTTGAGACGTCGACATGGATGTATGCCAGCAACATCAGCAGCTGGCAATTGCCGTGGACGTCCCTCAAGCCACAGCCACTCCCGTAGTGCCAGTACCAGCCCCAGCAATTTGGGGGTGGGCTGTCCATAGAATGCCCTAGAAGACCATGTGCATGTGGCTGTGGACAGTCCCAACAAGGACCTGTGTCCAGTGTGCATCCATCCACCTCTGGGGATAGTACCCAGTCTGGCTTAGTGCCTGATATTGTCAGTAGTACCCCTGCCAGCCACAGGTGCCATATCCATGGCCAGAGACGGTGATCTCTAAAGCCTCGCAGGTACAGTCTGTGGCTATCCCACAAATACCCATATATAGCAGCCACATGGTGGAACTGTGTGCATGCAGACACACATACATACTACAGACAGCTAGGGCTAACATATACCCACACACATTACAACAACATTGGCCCATTCCAGTATTCTTGCCCCTCACACACACACACACACACACACACACACACACACACACACACATGCATACATGTCAATTGGATGTCTCACTGTAGGCCTCTGGCGAACCAATAACACACCCTGTGCATATGATGAAACCTGTGCCACCTCCTGTCATCTGTAACATCGATGCAGGAACAGGAAACCATGGTGCTGATGCACAGGGTGTCTATATAGCAGTATAGCAATATTAGCATGTTGTCAGCTGTAGAGTGTAATGATATGCTTGAAGGTGTAGCTGAGAAGGCATGATGCATTAAAGCTATGATTGTCATTGTAGTGTTGTTTACACCAGTGTTGGTTCCAATTGTGTATTGTCTGGCCACGTGCCACTTGGCTGATGTGTGCAATATTGGCAGCATGTGTTAGAGAGTGGACAGTATGTGTGGGATGTGTGTAGCACAGATTTGCAGGTGTACAGTTGTGAACATGGTGGAGGTGCACTGTCTGTATGTACGTGCATAGTGGACACATGGCCAGGGTGACATGCTCTGTATTACACAGTAACACTCAATAGTTTCTATTGGTTGCCAGTATGCATTGTACTACACACATTCCGGAACCTGACTACACATGTGTGTATGACATGGTTTGACACTGTGCTGTTGGTGATACTCTTACTATCTGTCATTGTTTTGCATTCTGGTGGTATACATCACTTCAACAGCCTGACCATAACCAATCGTTAGATGATGTCTTTACAACCGACACACAGATGTAGGACACACAGCAACATTTGGATCCTTCAGGTACTATACAATGCCAGTAACCACTGGTATTCACCTGCACCCATTACTGAGACCACTCCTGTTTGCCATATAGCTCTCTTAGGTACAAGCAATCACAGTAGGGCTATGTCCATCCACGTCTGGTAATGTATACTGTGGCCTATAATTAATTCTCTAGATGACACACACATACTCCACAAGGGTATCATACCAACAGATGCCTGTTGTCAAACCCATGCTGTAAAGCTATAAGCCAAACTAAGCAAAGTCATCCACCTTTAAGGAACATATTATTCCCACAGTACCTCATATGTAGTAGCCACCAGCATGATGAACAGATACCGATGTGTACATGCAACCAAGTGTTATGTCATCTCTCCTTTGTTAATCACATTTCCAAAGGTATTTTGGAATCCCTTGGTGGATCACATAAGCAATAAGGGGTCTGCATGCATATCCACAGTTTGTTCTACACCTATGAATAGTCATCATGGACAGACTTTGCTGCATTTGAACAGGTCTGACATATACCTCGGCCATAGACCCTCACTCACACATTCCAATAGGAATTGTAATGACTTTGTGTGACACAGATGACCTAGGCCAGGGATCACTGCAGTGGCTGGCCTTGTCACAAGCATACAGATGTGACCAAAGGTCTGGGAAGCAGCAGCACAGTCTGGCAAGGATGACAGCTGTGTTCTTGGAGAAAGCAGGGTTCCCACACATGCAATCATTGAGGTAACATGTACAGATATGTATTTGACACACAGCTAGCTCACATGTGCAATGCATACTGATATGTCATACAGTGGTAAAAGCAAAACCCACAACACATTGACCAACAGTGTCACACACATACAGCGCACACACTCATCAAGTGCAGGATTCAACCCCCTACCTCACGATACTAGAGAAGTACACATTAACACAACACACTATGCACATTTCTATCAGTTTGCTTTTCCACAGGTATATTTGTAGGATGGTGACATCATCAGACTTGACAAAGGTTAGATTACCACTTTTGAGGTGTTTCACTACTCTCCTAAAAGGTTGCTTCTTCCCAAGAGGAACACACACAAACACAGTTGCCCAGTACAGGATTCAAGCCCCTATCTAATTACTTCATGACACTAGAGAAGTATGCATTAACACTACATGCTATCCAGATTAGTGGGCATTTTATTTTTCACAGGTATATTTGTAGGATGCTGACATCATCAGAGTTGACAAAGGTTAGATTACCACTTTTGAGGTGTTTCACTACTCTCCTAAAAAAGGTTGTTTTTTCCCAAGGGGAACACAAACAAACACAGTTGCCCAGTGCAGGATTCAAACCCCTACCTAATTACTTCATGATACTAGAAGAGTATGCATTAACACGACGCACTGCTGGGAGCATTATTTTCCACAGGTATATTTGTAGGATGATGACATCATCAGACTTGACAAAGGTTACATTACTACTTTTGAGGTGTTTCACTACTCTCCTAAAAGGCTGTTTTTTCCCAAGGGGAACACACACAATTTCCCAGCGCAGGATTAAAACCCCTACCTAATTACTTCATGATACTAGAGGAGTACGCATTAACACAACGTGCTATACACGTTACTGGGAATTTTACTTTCCACAGGTATATTTGTAGGATGCTGACATCTTCAGAGTTGACAAAGGTTAGATTACCACTTTTGAGGTGTTTCACTACTCTCCTAAAAGGCTGCTTTTTCCCAACGGGAACGCACACAGTTGTCCAGTACAGGTTTCAAACCCCTCTCTAATTACTTCATGATACTAAAAGAGTACGCATTAACAGGACACGCTATACATAGTATGGCACATCTTTGTTTCCACAGGTATATTTGTAGGATGGTGACATCGTCAGACTATACAAAGTGTGTTACATTAGGTGACATTAGATGGCCTACATTGAAGGAATGTCTAAACACTTTGGCCATGTGATAATCAAAGGTAAGTTTACTATCTACCTGTGTCCCCAGGGCCATAATTACTTTCTCCGTACATGCTGGATTACCACCTATGTGGTACTTTGTGTGCACTTTGTATTACCCACAGGGGATGACTACGCATTCTTTGCCATTCAGCTTGAGGGCATTGTTTTAACACCTGGTATCTGTCTCTGTAAGACACTTCTGGAGGATGTCTGTGTCAGCTGTACAGTCAATTATGGACCACAGTTTCCAGTCATCTGCAAATCTGTTCAGCCTTACACCTGCCTTGCTTGCCGGTACCTCTGAGCAGTATCGACAGAACAGGTGGGGTCCCAGGACCAAGACCTGTGTGATGCCATTTGTGACTGGCTTAGAGTTGGACATGGCACCTGCAACTATGAACATGTGTGTTTGATCTGTGAGCCACTTGGCCACCCATCCTGTGACATAGCTGTTCATGTTCAAGTTGGTACACTTGCCCATGATGACGGAGTGGAGAATGGTGTGGTAAGCCCTTAGTGAGGTCCAGGCGGGCTGTGTGGACTACTTTCACCTCCATCTATGTTCATGGTAACTGTTTTAAATAAGTTAACTAGGTTTGGGAGCCAGGCTATGCCTTTAACAAGGTGAAGTTGTGTAGAGTCCAGTGTCTGGAGATCTTCAATGTCTCAGTGTATGGGTTCCATGATGATTTGCTCAGTAGCTCTGTAGACCAGGCTGAGTACACATGTTGGACAATGGTTTCCAGGTTCTGTTTTGGCACACCCTTTGTGGAGCTGCATGACTGTTAGTGTATGCCATTCTTTGGGTACATAGCCTGTGGTACGCTTGAGTCTGGACAGTGAATGTAGAGTTCCTTGTGGGCCTAGTGTAAGCCGCAGCCTGGGACAACTTACAGTCACACTGATGCTATGTTCTTAGCTTTGGTGAGGGCTGTCTTTACCTGCATGTCCATGACGTCTGTGTCTCTGCATCCTTCTGTGATAGACACAGGCCCTTTTGGGGGTGATGGGGGGAGTTTACACTGCACTTGTCCCCCTGGGTGTGGGCAATGAAAGTTGGTTTGGTGTATGTCATTACTTTTTTCACTAGCTGACAGCATATTTGGAAGTTGACACCTACATGTCTGATATAGCTACAGAAGGCTTTGTGGTTGTTATTCTTACATTCCTTGGCAATTTGTCTTTAGAAACCGTGCTTGGATTATTTTATGAGCGATCATTGTTTCATCCTAATAATGATCAGTGATGCCTTTCCTTTAGTGAAGTTGGCTCTATCAGGTGTTAGTTTCCTCCTTCTGTTGTCTAGCTTATTTATGGGCAATGACCACCAGATTGTCTTCTTATTTTTGGAGGGGTGCATCTTGGTTTTATTTGTGATGTCTCAATCCATGCATCCCTGCAGATGCTCATAGGATGCACTTGTAAATGATTTGGCAGATTGTATACCATTATCTTATAGCAAGAGGGCTTTGGAACTTTCCATTTTGGTCTTGGGAAGTGTGCAGTTTGCTTTTGAAACTGTCTTCACAGTAGTTTCATTGACTGGGTGTGGGGGTGGGATGTGGATGTCCAGTGTGATTACTTAATGATCTGCTATTACCAGCGAGGGGTTTATCTTTGTTGTGGAACACTGGTACCCCATGTTGGTGATGATCATGTCCAGTATGTTGTCACCTCTAGTGGGCGTGCTGACCAGCTGTTCCAGGGTGTTCGAGTTTCTTAACTCTAGGACACATTGGGCAAAGGACGTTGTATACGAGTAATTCACCCACTCATTGTTTGGGTAGTTGTAATCTCCTCATATAAAATGTTTGATAGGACCTTTATATTTGCCATTGTTCTCCAGAATACTGAGTGAGGTTCCTGAGACAAGGTACATGATCTGTAGCAGGCTACAATCTGATGGGCAGCTTTGCCCAATGCTAGTTGCACTTGCATGGTCTCCAAGGCCTCATGCTGTGGCAGTAACCTGGAGGTGTGGATATCCATAAGGTAAATGTCTACACCACTTCCTTTTGTATTTCACTCGTGGTCTTGGGTCCAAAGGTCACTGTGATTGTGAGTGTTTTATGTGGATCATATCCAACAGCTGCATGTTTGACATAGCTTTGGATGTTACGCAGTGAACACCTCTGAGTAGGCGATATGCAAGGGAGTACGGATGGAGCATTTTGCGATGGTTTGTGTATGGCATGTATTTCAGGCCACTAATGCTCTTTGTGAGGTATTACTGCTGGCTTTCCAGTTGTTGTAGTTGTCTTGTGAGGTACATAGCAACAGTGGCGTTGTACTCTTTTATAGTTCTAGTGAGTGGTGAGTAGAGGAGAACAATGTCCTGTTTTATTCTGCATGAGACACATTTTGTGATGAGGTGTGCCAAATAAGAGGGTTTCCTGACTACTGTGTGAATGTGTTTATCACAGTTGTATCCACTGTCCACCCATGACCCAGGGTCTCTTGTCACACTTAAAGTGTGTGGTATACTACCACCTATGTTGTAGTTCTTGGCTACAGAGATTTTAACAAAGGTGATGATAATGCACCTTTTGGCAATGAGCTACAGCCCATGGCTTGGACAACAGCCATCTGTCTCAGTGAGGCCCTTTTGTAGGATGTCCACTTCTTTAGTGTTTACAATGATGGCTCCTAGTTTGTACTCCTCTGGAAACACCAGTAGCCACAGAACTTCCATGTTAATGTTTACTTCAGGGAAGTAGATACTACACAGCCTGAGAAGTTATGTAGTCCCATGGCTGCTGTGATACTGGCTTCGGAGAGTGTTTTTTTACCTGTGCAGCCATGATGACAGCAACTTTGCAGTCTTCCATTATAGACATGTGCTCTTTCATGGGTGAGAGGGGGGTAAAGTTAACACTGATCATATCTGCCAGGATGTTGTGAATATCAGTTGGCTCTGTACATTTAGTGCCATTGAGCTGTAACTCAGAATAGATCTGAGTGTAAACATGACATGGACCTGTCTGTTGGGCAGAGATCTCCTGCGTAGACAGTATGCAACTGAGTACAGCTTGGGTTACATTCATTCTTGTTGCATGGGGCAACTATTTGAGGCCAGTGATCCTCTTGTTAAGGTTCTTCATTGTTCTTTCTAGTTGCTGAACGTGCCTAGTCAGATTCCTCGCAAGTGTGTTGTGGTAGTCTCTGACGGGTCTGATGACTGCTGAGTAGTGGCAACCTCCTTTGACCTACGTGCACAGACCTTGGCAGTTTGTGTGTACACATAGCAGGATTTTCAGACCACTTTGTAAATGTGTTTCTGGAAGTAGAGATGGCTATACACATTTGTCCATAGATCCCTTATCATCACATCCGTATTTAACCTAAGTGTGTGAGTATGCCCAGTATGACCTTTCAGTATCTTCCTGCCTGACATTTGCTTCATTTGTTTAAGTGTGTGAGCATGCCCAGTATGACCTTTCAGTGTGATGCAGAATGAAATCCAATACATTTGTTGGAGTGTGTGAGCACGCACAGTATACACATTTATACCATATGTGTATGGGAAATCAAGGTGTATTTTTACAGCAGGGCTCACCTTTGTGTCATAGATCAACAGAGATCATGCTGTGCCTGCAGGGCTTCCATGAGACACTTTGTATAGACCTATCTACATTTCTACATATGGGGGGACAGCTATTCTTTGGACATTTCTAACTGTGGGTACATCGGATTGTTACTGTGGGTGTACATAGGATGTGGGTTTCACCTGACACTTATACACATTTGCTGTGCCTGCACTGCTATGTACAGGACACCATTACAGTCTGTACTGTTGCCTATCATACTGGCCTGAGGCATACTAGTGTACTACAGGTCTTAGCATCCATTGCAACATATATTAGCTTGCGACTTCATAGCTTACACAACCCACATCACAATGCCTGGCCTGATGTTCTCTGTCTGCATAGGCATGTGGGTGAGGTTACATATTTGCCTCATTAGGGGCATGATACAGCATTGCTTTGTGTTTGCATTAGTGTACAATTGTCCTGCTGTGTCTGAGCCACTGTAATGCTACCATGGCTTAGTGGTTCAGTACTGTGACTATAGTGCATAGTATCCTGGGTTAAAGCCCTGTCACTGCTTTTTATTTTCATGCTGGCCAGACCAGACTGCTTAAGGTACAGTAAAGCAGATATGAGCATGTTTAACTGACTTTGCTCAACTTTGGCCGACCTTGGCCAACATTGCATGAGCAGTTTTGTTTACATATACTAGATATTGGTAAAAGCTGCTTAGCACTGCTTTATATTGCTTAAAACATGGCAATCATGCCTCAGGTGGTGCTGCAGGGCTGCCTATGTCGGATGCACATACTACACTCCCTATACATGTTTCGAAACAGGTAGTGTCAAGTTAGGCATCCCTTTTATTTTATGTGCGAGTCAGTGAGCGGTATCATTTCCAGGGTTCCTACTGTTCCAGTGTATGCGCTATGCGTTGCCTCTTTGCCAAGGACAAGGCATACTGGGCATGCCTCCTTCTGCCTACTGGGGCAGGCTCAGGTTGTTCCTCCTCTGGGTCACGCTGTGCCTGTGCAGGCCTTGGCAATGGTGGGGGGCTGTTTGGCCCTGCCCCATGCTGTTCCTGCTGCAGCTGTTTTCACAGGATCATGTTGCGTAGCATGGCACATACCATAACAATTTGGGTACATGTAATTGGTGAGTACTGCAAGGCTCCACCAGATGTGTCCAGGCACCAGAACCATGACTTGAGGATCCCAAACACACGCTCAATTACATTTCGTGTTTGTGCGTGTGCCTCATTATGGAGTTCTTGTTCAGGTGTGTGCATTTCTGATGGGTGTCATCAGCCACGGCTCCAGTGCGTATCCAGCATCCCCCACTAGATGTCCCCATTTGCAAATGTCTGGTACAGCTGTGACAGATGCCAGATATGGGAATCGTGGTAGCTTCCAGGGCAACCAGCACACACATTCAGTATTATGCCCTGGGCGTCACACATGACCTGGCAGTTGATGGAGTGGAAGCCCTTGCGGTTGATGTAGGCCCTACCCCACTCACCAGCTGGTGCTTTGATGTGTATGTGCGTGCAGTCAATTGCACCCACTACCTCAGGGTATTCCACTATTTGCTGGAAGAGACGCATACTGCTGGCCAATACCTCACGGGAATTGGGGAAATATACATGATCACCGACATGTGCTGACATGGCATTCAGGAACTGGTGCAGTACCCTTGATGCTAATGCCTGTGAAATCCCCATCATATCACCAGTTGGTCTCTGGAAGATACCTGTTGCTAGTATTCTTAGGCCAACACTTTCCTTGGTTTCCACTGGGATGGGTTCCCCTCTGTTGGTTCTGTGTGTGAGGTGTGGCCTGCACAGCTCAACAATTTGCTGCAGGAGCTCTCTGTCCACTCTATAGTGCTCCACTATCTCCAGCTCATGTAGCCCCTGGTAAGTTACCCTGGGTCTGTACACTCTTCTCCGTCTCCTCACTGTGGGTTGCTCAGCAGCATTCACAATGGCACCACCCTCAGCATCTTGCACATGTTGCCTTATAACAGCAATGGCAGCCCCTAACATTTTTATGTCTCAGTTTAACCTTTTTAAGTTTTCACTTCTCTTTGTTGACTGCAGTGTTGCAGTGTTTCTGAAAAAAAAAAACATCGGGGAATGTTGTTTGCAGAGTTTTAGGTGCTGGGCTGGGCTGGGCTAGTGTACTGCCTGTGTAACTGGCTGATTCTGATTGATTTCACCTGGCAGCTCTGCTAGTTCTCCTTGGTTAACTTCCTACTAATTCCTTTCCTTCCTTTTCCCATTTCTGTTTCCACAGGGGGCAGCGCCGTGCAAACAAGTGCAAAGACGCTCACACGCGTGCATACAGGCTTACACAGGCTTACACAGGCATAGGCGGGTGCACATTTATGTATACTAGCTTAGACGGCCTTACACAGGCTTACACGGGCACACACATGTGCACACAGGCTTAGAACGGTTTACAGGCATGCACACGCGCACACTCAGTGTAAGCAGCTTTGCAAGAAACTTTAGTGATAGCCACGGCATACACCTTCAGTTTCTTGATTTCAGTTTAGACAACTGTAGACACACCTCTTTTAGTCCTGAGTAACTCACAGCAACCACATGCCACTCTGCTCCAATAAGCTTACAGTATTTTTCATACATACCCCCTCATGATGTTATCCATCTCCTACACTGTTACTCCCCTTTTCCTACTCTTACACTCTAGGGACATGGTTGACATAGAAGGAAATATTGGGATTCACTATCCTTATCCTCATTTGCATAGGATTGCCTACTAATGCCTAGTTACATCTCTCGGACTGAGCTTCCCCCCTTAGCAACCTCTACTCAGTAGCCATGTTGACTTCAGCCTGCCATTCCCTTGCATGGCAAATTAATATTTTGAATAAAAT
The DNA here is from genome assembly GCF_019279795.1 of Protopterus annectens. NCBI lineage: Eukaryota > Metazoa > Chordata > Ceratodontiformes > Protopteridae > Protopterus > Protopterus annectens. The sequence goes on from NC_056734.1 coordinate 856,305,892, forward strand.
CCCTATCTGTGGCTTTTATTTTTTGGTTTTCTGGTTTTTAGAATGCAGCACGTTTGCGTGGCGCTGCGCTATGCTTAAATATCAGAGATCGAGGTAAAAAAAATAATATTTTTTTTTATTTTGCAATGGAAAAAAATGCCAATGGCCGTATATTTGGTCATTGGCATGCTTCCTCAACTGAATGCATCCTTTATTTGGAGCTGTCACGGCCCCGTTTTGCTATTTGCAGAACGGTACTCAGTTGACAACTGAGTACATTTCTGCAAATAACACTACTCTTACTCGGACAGGTTAGTGTTTCCTGGATCGCAAATTTACCTCATTTGCATAGCTTTCAGCAGCAAATGCGGTAATTTGCATAACCTAACCCTGTCCGTGTAAGAGTCATTTTAGGAGCTCTCTTGCATGCCCCTGCCAGCTGTTCCTGGATCGCTCAGCAGACATGTTGGCTGCATGGAGACTTACTCTAGTCTTAGACTCCGTGCAAGCCTTCATGAATCCGGCCCAATGATGTATTTGAGAATGCTAAAGGCCACAATGGATGTATAACTGATAATTTTACCATAAAAAAGTAGTAAATTAAAAGCTTAGTTTTCTTCCTAGAGTACGTATATATATATATATATATATATATATATATATATATATATATATATATATATATATATATATATATATATATATATATATATATATATATATATATATATATAAGGTTGCCATTCATAATGTGGACTATGGGAAGTGCTATATCAAAATGGCAACAATTTGTTTTACTGACACAGGTAAGTGGGCTGGTTTTAGGGGTGGGAATGTATTTCTGCAGGTGTTTCTGGGTTAAAGTTTAAGTAAGAATTAGGTAAAAGGATAGGATCAGTGTTGTGCTTGTGTGTTAGTGCAAGTGTGTGTTTTGCTGCAGGCATGCATGTGTGTGTGTGTGTGTGTGTGTGTGTGTGTGTGTGTGTGTGTGTGTGTGTGTGTGTGTGTGTGTGTGTGTGTGTGCCTGATTCTGTCTTCTGTAGTGGCAATGCTACAAAAATAATTTTTTCTACAGTAAGGAGTAGGATTAGAGTTAGGGGCAGGGTTAAGGTAAGCATACATTGGTATGGTGGTGTAGGTGGACAAATCCAAACCTAACAATACCTTTAGCCATACTTTGTCTGGATATTCATACAATTAGGGATAGGTTTTTTTGTAAGCTACTGTGTGGTAACCTGAACTTTAACAATCCTGCCACTGGCCGAAATACCAAGCCTATACAATACCTTATGAAAACCCCTTTTTGTCACACACGGTGGTGCTGCGGTAGTGTTGTTGCCTCACAGTAAGAAGTTGTCCTGTTTGATTCTTAGCTGAAGTGTCTTCTATGTGGAGACATGCGTAAATGGGTGTACCTTCGTTGAAGGTTGGGCGTCAGGGCTGGCAACTCGGCATGTAAAAATCTACTGCCAATCATTAGTGGACCGGAGTTCTGCTGTGGCAACCCCTAACTGGGAAAAGCCAGAAGACACAACAACAGCACACGAGCACACACACACACAGACACACACACACACACACACACACACACACACACACACACACACACACACACACACACTTATACCCACCTACCCCTAATGGGATTTGTACTCTTTAACAAACGACCGGTTCACCTAAAGTGAAATGGCTGAGCACACTTTCGCGGAAGTGCTTTTCACTGAAAAAGCACTTTCGCGAAAGTGTGCTAAAAAATATAAAAATGTGGGGAAATGGCTGTTGCTGAGATTGTAGCACAGTGGGGATAAGGGAATATTCCTTTTTCCCCACTGTAGTGCGATCTCAGAGTGGGAATAAAAAAGTAGAGGGGTGTGGTGAGGCACAGACCCCCACATACAGGGTGCAGGGAGACTTGCCCCCTGCGTAAATGTGAGTACTGTGTTTTTTTTTTTTTTTTTTTTATATATTTTTTTAATATTGTTGTTTTATAATTTTCTTTGCACAGTTTAGTGAAAGTGCTTTATTGGTGAAAAGCACTTTCGCTAAAGTGTGTTCAGTCTTTTACTTTTCATGGAAAAGTGATTGTGCAATATTACTAGATCCCCCTAATGTTCCCAGCATTGACATTGCAAGAATATGCAATCATACACTTTCAATAAAAAACACACATTTCACATAGTTGATATTATCAAGTATCTAAAGTGATCTTTAACCATAGTTATATATGTCTGCAAATAAAGAGAATAAAGAAATACAAACATAAGCAGGCACACACACACACACACACACACACACACACACACACACACACACACACACACACACACACACACACACACACACACACACACACTCAGACACTACTATTTTAGAAACAGAATGTAGGACAATGACTTAAGTGACAGATTTCTAAAGGTCAACAATTCTTCATGGTTCTCCTACATAATAATGAATCTATACATCTAGAATCGTGGTTCTTCATTTGCAGTCCCATGGAACTATGGTACACCTGATACTACATCTCTCAATAGTAGTGATAAGAAAGTCAATAATTGAAATTGCAATGCTTTTGCAAAGGCACAAGCCCTCCGTATTCCATGACTTAATTATTCATTCTGAGATCACTTAGATTAAAAACTAAACCATATACCCTGAAAAGTGCTTTGCTCTTTTTCTGAAGAGGCATAATGCTTGGTTAAGTAGAAACCTCTCTGATGGCAGTGTAAAGGGATTTGTCCTACTACAAAAATTGTTGATTTGACTTTCACATTTATTGCTGACGTTATAGCATATTCTGCACACTTGACTTTCCCACTTCTAATGCATTAATTACTTACAGTGAATTGATACAGTGTGCTGCAATGTTTTATTTATACTCTTCATTTCTACACCATCTTGTTATGTGATTCAGACAGACAAATTACTTGCCCAAAATTGATTAAACTTTGGTGAGGAATATAGCAGATAATTTGTCATCTTTGGGATAATCATCCTACTTGCAGTAGCAATTGTTGTGTTTTGTTGGAATCATGCCCTCAGAGAAGTTTATAAAAGGGCAGACTAGTATCTCGTTTTAGGTTGTTTAGTTTGTCAAAAGCATGTTATCTTTATGGTGAAAGCTGAAGATTCCCCTAAATGAACACAACGGGCAAGAAGGTTAAAAAAATCAAATAAATAACAATGTGGTGATAGCTAGAATCAACAGTGCTAATAAAATTGGGATTACACTGGTACCTTTTGGATCTGTGGAAGTTAGAGGAGGCTAATGTGGTGAATGTTGGACCAGTGTGATTTCAATGATTGGTAGGCCATAATTCTTGTGCTGAGAAAGTAACTTGGGAGATATATACCTTCTGCTTCAGTAGTTTACTAAACATTATTTTGTCAGCAGGTTTGAGCTCAACCTTGAACTCCATTACTCTCTGGCAAGGGAGACACGAGTAGGACAGATGCACAAATAACCTCTATTTCCTTTATTCTTCTACTATTGTAGATGTTTGAATTGTGAGGGGGGGCTTTTAATTAATTAATATATGATACTGTTTCTTTTTCATGCTTTCAAGTATCTTTATCAATTGGGAAGTAGAATTCAGCATGCTAGATTGGTAGTAAAGTGGGCATTCCATAGAGTGCTTAAAAGTACCTTAAATTACCATTTGGAGTTACTTATGTAGATGTCTATAATTTATCTTATTTAATCACTTCTGCTTGATTTCAAATAATGAGACAGATCTGTTAGATGGGACTTTTTTGACTGTGGAAGATTCAGGTCCTGTATCAGCCATGCTTTGGGACTTTGACACTTGGTAGGTTATTGTAGTAGTTACTCAGAATGGAGTTTGGGTTCAGTGAAGAAGATGGCTGCGACATGATTTTTTTGTGTACTGCTAAGGTAATTGTTGAAATTTTAAGATACTTTTGCTTTATTGGTTTAAACAGATATTGTATATGTTCTGACATTTCATTTTGTTTAGATCATCATCATATGTGTGTTTGGAGAGTAGGAAAGAATACAAATCATGTATTTTGTTTTAATGCCTCATTATTTTTAAATATTATGCTTTGTACTGTATTGTACAGAATTCTTTTCAGTTTGTTGATTTTCATATATGAGAAGAGACAAGTGTTTAGCATAAGAAATCTTGATTTAGTGGCTAAATCTGAAATTAGCCATAGAAATGTCAAACAATAACCACAAATAGGGACTCCAGAACCACAGAAAATGAAGTAATCTGTATTATGGAGGTTTAAAACCACATACACAATGATGTATAAATTGTTTTCTTGAGTTAGAATATGGACAAAAACATACATTCTCACAATGCCTAGGCCACCAACCATTGCCAGCATCTCTGTAGTTCATGTGACATATTCCCTGACACAACCACCACATCACTGTTTTGAAACTTTTATAAAAATGTCAGAAAATCAGTATTAGCTATTCAAATAACTGTAAACTAAAAATATATAGTAATGCAGAAATTAACGTGATAATTAGTACAATATTCTTCACAAACTTGATGGTATTTAATTTGCAGATAAAGGGAAAAAGATATAGAAAGTAACTTTTAAACAAATAAGTATGGATAACCTTAAATAATTAAGATTAGTACCATGGCAATAGGATTTACTCAGCATGAACATATCCATAAAGTGAATGACTTTTCAGCCAGGATGTTTTCTGTGTGTGTCTGTGGTTGTCATCTCTGTCTGGATGGGTTTTTCAGGGTGGTCCAGAGACCTCAGTTATTTAAAACATATTCCATAGGTGAACTGGTGATCCTTTAAATTGTTTGTAGGTATGAATGTGAAATTGAATGCATGTGCATTTATCCTGCAATGGATTAGTGTCCTGTCCAGTATAAGCTGCCATGCCTTGCACCAACTGGGTGCTTTGATAGGCCCTAGCTTCTCAACAACTGTATGTAGAATTAAGATGTTAATCAGAGAATGCACGAATAAATGAATGAATGTTTTATTTACATGCATTGTCTGTTTTTATATAATATCTATAATGAGAAAATTTTAACTTGTCCTTAGTTTTTGACAAATTGTGAATGACTGAGTTGTAGTTGGCATAATAAATAAGGTCATTACCAGCTGCAAGGTTTGAGCCTGATATCTGGCAAATGCTGTTCTTGCTGTGTCTCTTTAGGGTTATTCTTAAATACACACTATGTTTTCACATCAAACTCACCCAAAATTGAACACAGTTATGGGCAGCAGCACAGATACTAGGTGGTGCCTATGGCGGAAAGGAGAGTTTTATTGACTTCCACTGTAGGCAAGCAGCTATGTTGAGCTGTATCATCTAGATAGAATACAGATTACAGATGCATGTCATGTCAGGGCTAATAACTGAGGATCATAGGATCATAGGAGGTTACTATGCTAATGGCCCTGGAGGCCTTACAAGCCTAGCCAAGAGTTTATCCCTGAAAAGAAACTTAATGGTGTAAAAAATGTATCCCATTGATTTGATTATGGTAAGGCTGACTAATGTTGACAAACATTACTATGAGTATTTGCTAGTTTTAAGCCAATTGACTTGGGATCCAGAGTGTATTATCAAGGGAGAGGACAGACTAGAAATGTTGTGGGAGTTGCGATGAGGGACAGCCTTCTAAAGACTGTGAAGATTTTTTCATGAGTAGGAACAGAGTCATGGTAATGAAAATGTCATTGTATAGCACACAGTGGGGTTGTCATGGTGAGAATGGGTGCCTTCATGCAGCAGACCCAGGACCTATCAGATAAATCATGACAACATGAGCTGGCACTGATAATGGGGGACCTGAATGCTCTTATGGGTATAGACAGAACAGTTTACAAGGACTGCCTGGGTCAACTTTTGGACAACAGCAATACAGAAGGAGATGCCTTTCTAAAATTCTTTGTGGCAAATGGCTTGATATTGGCCAACTCATGGCTCAGCAACAGAGACAGTCCAAGATCACATACATACATCAAGCATCATGCAATTCAGGTAGAATTCTTCCTAATAAAGACCCGGGAGTAGAATCAGACATTACAGAGTCAATAGTGAAACAAGTGGATTACAGCATAAACCATTGTTGGCCACAGGATGCAAGCAGTGGTCAGAGAAGGCTACAAGGTTAATGGAAACTAGGATGAAAACCTGGATATTGAGTGGATTCAATGCACAGGAGTTTAAGGAAATACTCAGGGCTCTAGCACCTAGGGTGAAGATGAGGAAGGCAGCATCTCAAAATTACATGTGTTAAGACTAAAGAATAGATACATATCCAATCTAGTCATGGAAATAAGTTACATTAAGAAGTCTGGTCATGGAATGCAGAAGTCCAGGAAAATGTCAAATGAAAGAAGGACTACAGGAAAAAGGGAGATATAGAATAGTAGACTAGGCCAATAAATAATACTGGTTGACTAAGAAAGTAGTTCAGAGAACAGTTGCAGTAGCAAAGAACAAGGCATCAGGAGCACTCCACCAGCTTCAGGAAAGTGACTCAGCAGATAGCACAAAGAAACTCCATCAGGTCGCAAGGCAAACACAGCAAGATAAAGAAGATAGTCATCAAACACCCTTCAAAAGGCATGCCAGCAACAACCTGCTCACCAGTCCAAAGGACATATAAGACAGATTTAAGGAGTACTTCCAGCAGCTTCTGGATGAAGAAAAGCCCACAGAAAATGGACTGTCTCAGGCACAACCTATAATGAAAGAGAAAGAAGAACACGCACTAGAAGAAGTAAAGATGGCACTAAGAAAAATGAAGTCAGGAAATGTAGCAGGCTTAGATGAGGTCATAGCAGATATGAGCAAGTTGGGTGAGTAAGGAGAGAAATTGCTCCTGTTGCTGTATGGAGAAAAATATGTAGCCCAGATGACTGGAGATAAGCATTCCAGTGAAGAAGTACAAGTATAAATGGGGATATTCACAACTGTGGGCAATATAGAGGTATCAAACCCCTGTGATACTGCATGAGGTGCTGGAGATGGTGACTGATAAATGAATAAGGAAAACACTAGAATACTCCCTGCATGACCAAATGCTTGCAGTGAGATAGTTGAGAAGAAGCTACAGCTGAAGAAAGAGTCCAACTGGGCATTCCTACACTTAGAGAAAGCATATAATAAGATCCCAGTAAAGCTGATTTGGGCAATCTTGTGATAGTTTGAAGTCTTAGAAACATTCATAGAATTAATGCAGGTTATGTACAAGGACCCAGTGACACAAGTACAAACAGTGTTTAGACTCACAGAGAAATTCCCATCTGGGTTCAGCTCTGAGCCCACTGCTGTTTATTCTGGTACAGAACTAAATTAGCAAAAAGGTCAGACAATACAAATAAGCAATGCTATTGTGTGCAGATTATGCGGCATTACAAGCACACTCTGAACAAAGATTTTGTCAAATGATAGGGGAATGGAATGCAAAGCTGAAGGCAAGTGGGATGAAACTGAGGGTAATTGTCATGACAGCAAATGGGTAAACCAGAAGAAGCTGAAAATTAAGTTATAAGAGAAGATAGTGGACAAGGTTAACCGGTTATGTGTTAAGTACCTAGGAGGGGTGGTAGAGGAAAAGGGAAGTTTGAATAAGGAGATCAAACTAGAATCAGTGAAGCTGCAGCAAACTGGCACAGAGTGTCAGGGGTAATGTGTGACAAAAACACCAAAAATACAGAACAGTTGGAAGAGGCACAAATCCGTAATCCACACGAATTCCTTTATTAAAACAACTCTTCAGTCCAATAAAACGCAGAAACAATAAGTTTGACTATACAGTCCACTAATGCGATTTCACCAGCACTGCGTTTTTGTTTAAGCCACTTCATCAGATGGAGACAAATGCATACCTACACAAAAACCACTCCTTATATATTCATCAAAATAATTAAACAATTAGTTAATTAAAGGGAACAAGATACTTAAACATTTAAAGGGGTAAGACATAATGCATACAACACATACATTAAAATATATTGTAATGGATTCCCCCCACACTGACCTGATACATTAATGGATTAATAAATTAATATTATTATGAAAATTTAATAAAAACGTTATAATAACTTAATCTAATAAAACGAACTAAATTCTTTAATACAACCAGCAAAAGCATTACAGCTTGTGGTATCCTATAGACCAACACTTTAATGTAAACTGATTTTAATACACATTTAAAATAAGATAAATATAGAAAAAAATAATAAATAAAAAACATAAAATGAAAACACTTAAAGCTTAGCTGATCTCAGCTTGAGTACAGGTGCTAAAGAGATGGCATCATTTAGACCTGGAGGTTTATTCGCCTCCAAGGAAAGCTGCCACAACAGCTCTTTATACTCAATCGAAGTTTCCCATAGCCCACCTCTTACATCCTTTTCCACTACTTCCAACACAAAGAAGCTAAATTTAGCTTCCTGGCAAATTAATTTATGTCGGTATAAAGCATTATTAGTACATTTTGTTTTTATTTCATAGTAATGCTCATAAATTCTATTTTTTAGCTTTCTTTCCGATTTCCCTATATAAAATGCATCACAATGATCACACAAACCTAAATAAACTATCCCAGAGGTGTGACAGTTCGCAAAATATTTGCTCTGGATCAGTCTGTCCCTGCTCTCTAAAAAAATTGTTTGCTTAGTACAAATAAATGGGCATTGGGAACACCTTCCACATTTAAAGGTTCCTAGTTTCCCTTCCTTAACTTTTTTCATACCATATTTACCTTCCAGAATAGTCTTTAAGCTTTTGCCCCTTCTATATGTACATTTCAAAGGTTCTTCAAAGATACGTTTCAAATCCGAAATCTGACCAAACCTACACCATTCTTCCTCCAAAATCTTCCTAATTCTAGGTGCACTACCATTATAATCAACTACAAAATTGCCTGTACCCTCACTGTTAAGCTTTGTAGATTTCATCTCATTCAAGACAAAATTTGAACCCAAAATGGGTTTAAATTTGTCATATCTACCTTCCCTAACTTCTCTTTCTATAGGCTCAATAAGATCTTTAGGGTAGCCTCGATCCATAAACATATTGTGCAAAATCTTACATTCAACCTCAAAATTACTCTCCCTTGATGTCATATGGCTACCCCTCACATATTGTCCCTTAACAATACCTTTTTTCTGATGGTAAGGGTGAGCACTATTAAAAGCCAAATAAGAATTCGAAAATGTTGGCTTTCTAAAAATCTTAGAATAAAAACAACCCTCACTTTTGCCTATAGAAATATCCAAATAATTTAAAAATTCTTTATCCTTATTATAAGTAAATTTTAAAAAATCAGTGGACTCTGAGATATACTTAAAAAGTTAAAAAAATCATCCATCGTGCCCACCCATAAAAAGCACATATCATCCAAGAAACGCTTGAAAAATTTCCAATTATGGGCATATTTTGAATTAATAATACATTTTTCTTCCCAAGCTGTTAAAATAATATTAACATATGTGGGGGCACATCTTGCACCCATCCCTACTCCCTGAATCTGCTTAAAAATTCTCCTCATAATGAATAAAGTTGTTGTTTAAAACTAATTCCATAAAACTAGGATCAAATAAAATTCATTATTATTAAATTTACCATAATTTATCAGGGCTTCTTCAAACCACATCCCCTCATTATGGGGTATAGATGAAAAAAGGTCCACTATATCAATAGTTATAAAAGTAATATTGTCATCATACAAATCCTGAGTTATACTACGCAAGAGGTCCCAAGAGTCTTTAACAGTCCCCTGGCCTCCCATAGATAAAGACTTTAGCTTTACATCCAACCATCTCGCCAGTGGTGCAGTAACTGAGCCCTCCAAGCAACAATAGGTTTCAAAGGGGGGTCTTCCAAGTCTTTATGTACTTTTGGTATCCCAAAAATAGAGGTTACCTTAGGTTTCTCAACATGAAGGTATTTAAAAGTTTCAACATCAATAGAGCATTCCATAAGCAAGTCATTTAAAACCACATATATTTTTTTATTACCTATATTAATCTCATTTAAAGAGGCTCTGACATATTTGTCTAAATCATCTAAAATTTCCATCATCTTAGCTTCATATAAAATATTATCCATAATAACAGAAGCTCCACCTTTATCTGGTTTCATAACTCTCACTGTAGTGTCCTCCCTAAATTCCTTTAATAACCCATATTCTTCCTTAGTAAGGTTATATGTAATACTGTTCCTTGGGAGCTCAGCTCTAAGTCTACTCTCCATTAAGGCCTCAAAATGTCTTAATTGTGGGTGTAAAGGTGGGTTGAACAAACCTTTCCTTTTCAAAACCTCACATTTCTCACCAGTACTAGCATGTCCCTGAAAAAACAGTTCTAAATTTTTCTTTCTTAAAAATAACTTGAGGTCAATCAACACCTTACTAATATCTGCCTTCGTGTTAGGAACAAATTTAAGATCTTTTGATAGTAACGAAAAATGTGCTTTATTTAATTTATATTTACTATAATTGTAAATAGTATAACCCTGATATTTATTGATGCAGCCTTGGGAAAAAATACAATCTGTGTTGAAAACGCAGTGCTGGTGAAATCGCGTTAGTGGACTGTATAGTCAAACTTATTGTTTCTGCGTTTTATTGGACTGAAGAGTCGTTTTAATAAAGGAATTCGTGTGGATTACGGATTTGTGCCTCTTCCATCTGTTCTGTATTTTTGGTGTTTTGGTGAACATTGGAACAGTGATTCTTTTTGGTTTGTAATGTGTGACAAACAAATGCCAGAGAAAAGGTAAGGTATATAAAACAGTGGTGCGACCAGTACTACTGTAAAGTACACAGACCAAGGTAGTGAAGGTCACGTAGCTGAGGAAACTAGATGTGTTGGAAATGAAGAGCCTGAGATGGGTGATAGGATGCACACTGTAGGACCCATGAGGACATGAGAAGATTAGAACAGAAGCCAAAGTAGCTCCATTTCCAGAGAAGGTCAAAAAGGATACATTACAGTGGTTTGGGTAACCATGTAGGAAAGCAGAAGATGATCTGATGAAGAAAATGTGAAAGTGCTAGGAAGAAGGTAAAAGGAAAGATATGTCCTAACTCCAAGACCACAAAATATCAGAGAAGGGGCATTTTTACCAATCCTGAGAAACGTGTGATATTGCATACATATATAAGTGTTAGTTACTTATCTGTGAATTTATTTCTGCTGAATATCTGAGCTGTTTTGCTGGCTGCTATATACCTACATCAGCTGTATTACACGTTAAGTACAAACTTGTAGTGTTAAAGATAGTACTGCATTTTATTTTATTGTTTATTTGTTTCATTGAATATTGTGTTAAAGATAGTATTGCATTTTATTTTTCTGTTTATTTGTTTCACTGAATATTGTGGTCTCTCTGTCTCTTTGCAGTACGTGGAGGTTATTGTTTTCACTTCATTGATATTTGGTGTTGAACTATTAGCCTAGAGGGTTTCTCTATGCTTATAAGTGTTAGTCACTTATCTGTGAATTTATTTCTGCTGAATATCTGAGCTGTTTTGCTGGCTACTATATACCTATATCAACTGTATTACAAGCTTATATAAGTACAAACTTGCAGCTTTGAAAATAGTACTGCATTTTATTTTTATTTTTATTTGTTTCATTGAATATTGTGTTAAAGGCAGTACTGCATTTTATTTCTCTGTTAATTTGTTTCACTGAATATTGTGGTCTCTCTGTCTCTCTGCAGTAAGTAGGGGTTATTGTTTTCACTTCATTGATATTCGGTGTTGAACTTTTAGCCTAGAGGGTTTTTCTGTCCTTATAAGTGTTAGTCACTTATCTGTGAATTTACTTCCGCTGAATATCTGAGCTGTTTGGCTGGCTGCCATATACCTACATCAACTGTATTACAAGCTGAGATAAGTACAAACTTGCAGTGTTAAAGATAGTATTGCATTTTATTTTTCTGTTTATTTATTTGTTTCACTGAATATTGTGTTCTCTCTGTGCAGTTGGTTTCCCACCCTCCCTCCCTGTTCTTGTTGTGGTATTAATCTTGGTGGCTTTGGAATTGCCTGACCCTCCTGTAAATTTGTGTTTGAACACTCTTCCTGGGTCCACCTCATTTGCTCACTCAACAGAGTACAGTGAGATCATATTTTGATTTCAGACACTCCTACCAGTCCCATCTGTTCAGCTGTATCCCAGCTCTATCCCAGTCTAGTGTCATTAGCTCATTCTATGTAATACAGAGAGAACACTTGAGAAGGCAAATCCACTTAGGTCCTTAACCTTGAATTATCTTCTGTTTTTCCTTTCTCCTTTTACACTTTGCTAAAAAAAAATAGAATCTCCTTGTGTTCTGATTGAGTGTGCTTCTAAGCTAAGTATATTTTGTGGCACTTTTTAACTGTTGAGAGTTGAATAAAACAATAATTAAATTCATTTCAGAATACAGTTTGAATAAACTGCATTTATTTAAACTGTATTTGCTTTAATACTGCTACACACTTGTGTGGTAGCTTGCACTGCACTTGAAATATTTTTAGTGCTGTTTTAGCTGCTTTTCTGTAAAAAAAAAAAATTCTAAGCTTGTTTCCTGCCTTTCCTGTAACTAGTCAAGTCCAGATACAGACTGTTTGTAAGCGTCTGAGCCCCCAAGCCTTTCAGTGCTAGATGGAAGCCTTCTAGCTTATCAGTGGGAGGGGTAAGCATGGGTCTATATTGGATGACCGAACTTTCAAAAGTTTTACTGTCATATGGTCGACACCATATGATCAAATTTTTGAAAGTTCAGACGTTTTTACGGAGATCTCCATACAGCACAGAAAAGGAAAATTTCCCTTTTCTGCACTGTAGTGTGATCTCTGAGTTGGTATATTTAAAGAGTGGGGGATTTGGGGGCACAGCCCCCCACATGGGGGTGCAGGGGGGCTTGACCCCTGCTTAAAACATTCAGGTAGGTTATTTCTGTAGTTTATGTTTTGTTTAGATTTTCGAACATTTAAAATTTCAATCATATGGTGTCGACCATATGACAGTCAAACTTTTGAAAGTTCAATTATCTAATATAGACTCAGTAAGCTCTAAGTAGCCTATCTACCACAAGAGTGGTTTCTGGCCCAGAAATTGTAGTTTATTGGCCGTTTCGGCAGTATTTCCATCTCTTTCAACTCTCTGGTCTAAAAGACTGTATTTGCCCTTATTTCCTGCCTTTCCTGTAGCTAGTCTAGTCCAGATACATTTTTGCTGTATCCAGGACTGTTTGTAAGCTTCTGAGCCCCCCAAGCCTTTCTGCATTGAGGGAAGCCTTCTAGCTTATCAGTGGTGTAGTAAGCACTAGGTAGCCTATCTACCACAAGAGGAGTGGTTTCTGGCCCAGAAATTGTAGTTTATTGGCCGTTTGGGCATTTTTTTCCATCCCTTTCAACTTTTTGTTTAAAAGCCTGCATTTACACTTGTTTTCTACCTTTTCTATAATTAGTCTAGTCCAGATACAGATTTGCTGTATCCAAGACTATTTGTAAGCTTCTGAGCCCTCCAAGCCTTTCTGGTTGGAGGGAAGCCTTCTAGCTTATCAGTGGGAGTGGTAAGCACTAGGTAGCCTATCTACCACAAGAGGAGTGGTTTCTGGCCCAGAAATTGTAGTTTATTTGCCGTTTGGGCAGTTATTTCCAACACCTTCAAATTTCTGGTCTAAAAGCCCAGGTTTTCACTTTTCCCGCCTTTACTGTAACTAGTCTACTCCAGATACACATTTGTTGTATCCAGGACTGTATGAAAGCTTCTGAGCCCCCCAAGCCTTTTTGTGTTGAAGGGACGCCTTCTAGCTTATCAGTGGGAGTGGTAAGCACTAGGTAGCCTATCTACCACAAGAGGAGTGTTATCTGGCCCAGAATTTGTAGATTATTGGCTGTTTGGGCAGTTTTTCCATCTCTTTCAATTTTCTGGTTTAAAATCCCATATTTCCACTTGTTTCCCGCCTGTCCTGTAACTAGTCTAGTCCAGATACAGATTTGCTGTATCCAGGACTGCTTGTAAGCTTCCAAGAGGTGCCAAAGTCTGCTCTTCAATTTTTCTCTTGATCTGCTAGTTCTCTCCTTCCTGCACTTTTACTAGCTTGTTAGTCTATCACTTTACCATACCAGACTTCTTGTAGCAATTATTGTAGCACACAAAAGTGCTACCAGCAGTAAACCTTCAACAAGGAAACAGCTCCAGTAATTATTATTAATGCCCACCCCTCCAGGCATGTCTAAAGGTCAGTTCCCTGTGCTTTCTCCTATTAACCTGGTGAACTTGGGCATCCTGAGGCAAGGTAGCAACTGTCTCATGCACACCAACAACCCTCTCCTCTTACCTCCCAACTCTCAGACTTGCAAGAGATCCACTTATGTATCCAAACTGGAAGCCATGCATTTTCCAGCCAAGGCCGGAATAGCTGGTCAAGAGGGGAAGGTCAACACTTGCACCACACCACATAGAACACCTAGCCCTCCAGAACACACACCAGTACTGCCTTCACATAAAAAAACAAACCACACACCCACCTTCACTGAAGCTCTCAATAAAAATCTACCCAAACAGCAGAGACCTCCAAGACAGAAATGCACTCGAACACCACAACACAACACTAATCATGAGACACATAACTCTCCTAAACAGTATGCCGCTCAACCAAAGCCCCTAAGCCAAAACAGCATGTCCAGCACATTACTCATAGGTGGCTCGATAGTGAGGCAAACTGATGTCCCACTCACTAGGTTGAATAAAGAGAAAATAACAGTCAGCTGCCTGTCAGGTGCCAGGATCTGCCACAGAACACACTCAGGTCCCTCAACAACAGGCACAAATATGACTCTGTCATTGTACATGTGGGTGTGAATGACCTGAGATGTTCCTCCCTGGACTACATGAAAAAAGACATAGAGAAATTCTTGGATTATGTAGCCCAGGTGGGTATGACCCTAGCCCTGAGCAGCATCCTACCATCACCCAGAATGATACAAGAGTACAAGCAGAAAATGATTGATTTCAACAATTGGCTAAGTTTCTGATGTCATTCTGTGAGGATCCAGTATTGTCTGCCTGGGATGATATGATTGATAGACCTCAATGCTTTGCCAGAGATGGCCTGCATCTGTCACCCCTGCGCTTCAGGATACTGGCCAAGGCCCTTGCCACCCCTATAGTTCTTTTTTTAGGCAGTGTTCCAAAGACCAAATTACCGCCATAACAGCTACAAACAAATGTAATCTGAGGGTCATGCTGCTCAATGCTAAAAGTCTAATTCTCAAAATGCACTCACTGGAAGCACTCCTTAAAATGGAAAACATCTACATTTGTGCTGTAACAGAGACCTGGTTCAAGGCAGCATACAGCACCCCTGCACTACCAGGCTATAACTCATTCCACACCTTTTGGCCCCAGAACTTGGACCAAAGCTCCAAAGGTGGTGGTGTTTCCATATTCATAAAGGATGCACACACCTCCAGACTGGTAGCCCAATATAATGCATTAGAGATATTTCAGGTGCAGCTAACATTGGGTAAAACATCGATTCAGGTCATAGCCTGTTATAGGCCCACAACCATGTCCCAAGACTCACACTCCATGTTCCTAAGCACCCAGGAGAATATTAGGGTCCAACCTAACAGTCTCATATTGGGTGGCTTCAACTACCTCTCCATTAACTGGGAAAACTACTCATGTACCAATACACTTGCCCAATGTTTCCTGGAAGTCATTAATTTCTAATGAGTGACCTCCCAAACCTTCTGTGACAGAGGCACGTGGGATATATGCAAATGACCCTTATGAACATCAGGTGTTTCAGCTATATGGCGATTCTGATTGTCCATTACTTTTACATTTGAAGTTGTTTTAATGGACAATTTCAGGCCAATAAAGCCAAACCCCACTAGCTATGGATATGCGTATTTCGGTCTTGTTATGACCTTGTCAGCATAGCATAAGCAGAGTGTTTGACTAAGCATAAGAAACATTGGGTTGTTATACCCAGCTGATGTCCATTATCATTAGGGTGACTGCAAAGGTCATAACAAGGCCAAAATATGCATATCCATAGCTAGTGGTGTTTGGCTTTATTGGCCTGAAATTGTCCATTAAAACGACTTCAAATGTAAAAGTCATGGGTAATCAGAATCGCCATATAGCTGAAACACCTGATGTTCATAAGGGTCATTTGCATATATCCCATGTGCTTCTGTCACAGGAGGTTTGGGAGGTCACTCAGTGGAAATTCTAACTTGGCTGGAGTTTTCATTTAGTTTTTTCTGATTGATTTTTCAGTGTGACCTTCTAACGCTTTGTTTTAATTTGGAAGTCATTAATTACAATGCACTGGACCAGCTCTTTCTTACCCCCACTAGAGGTAGTAACATCGTTGACCTGGTCATTACTAACATGGGCGACCATTGCTATACACCAATAGTCAACTCCCCCTGGTTATATCTGACCAGAAACTAATCACCTTGGAAATCCACATCCCTCCCAACCCCCCACACACAAAGGTAACCACCATGAAAAACTTCTCCAAAGTTAACTTTGTGCTCCTAAAAACAGAGGGGGCTAACTTTACGGCACCCATGCAAATGGAGAATAGTTGCATGAGTACCGAATCATACACCAATGCACTGTATGAAGACATAAACAAATGCATGGATCTCGCCATACCAAATTGAACCAAGATGCTTTTCTCCAAAAAGAGGAAGCCATTCTGGTGGTCCCTGCCATAAACAAATGCCACAACAGAAGGAGGAAACTGATGTGGAATAAGGTGAAGTCCCAAGACTGGAAAAACTCTCTTATCAGCCTCAACAGAAACTTGAGATCCCTCATCAAATCTTCCAAAGCTAGCTATGAAAACAGAATTGCAGCAGATATTAAAGACAATCACAAGGCCTTCTATGGTGGTATAAAGAATCTCCATGGCAATACCCAGATTTGCTCTGAGCTGCTGCACAATGGTACCTACTATACCGAGCCAACAGATATTGCCAATATACTGGCATACAGATTCAGTGCCAACTTTACCCCTCTTTCCCCCCAAAGGACCAATCACAATACCAGTAGATTGCCAGGCACCCAGTATTACTGTTGTACAGAATATACACTCAAACTGTTTAAAACAAAAACAAAAACAAAACTGGAAAGCAGAACCAAGCTGGATAAAAACGGCACGGACTGTTTTATTCAAGGTAAGCGCTTTCAGCTAAGCAAATGCCCAGCCTTCATCAGACAAAAGTCACTCCACACAGCTCTATTTTTATATAAAAAAGTAGTTCACATTCATTAATCGTTAATAAACCAATCACTGTCATGAATCAATTTAAAATGGTTACACCTATAATCATCATATTATAAAACCTTCCTTTCTTAATCTTTTTAGTCAGTGTCAAACAAATGTTTACTCAAGAAGCACCTATTCATACAAAAAACAGATATAAAGTGTATATAATACAACAAAGTTACAAGCTACATTAAAAAACCACTCAATAGCATAAAAAACTGAATGCTTAAGGATAGTAAAATAATTAAATATATTATTCAAAGAAAAGCTGTCTCACATTAAAGTTGCTATAAAATGCTATGCAAATTGCCAAATAGCATTTACCTAAGAAGAGCTTTAAGTTTAAGCACACACTTTATGGATGCAAAATCATTTAACCCTGGGGGGAGATGAGCACATGTTCTAATTTGCCAAAATAACTCTTGCTCTTCCAGATACAACTGCCAGGGTCCTCCTCTTATGTCATTTCTAACCTGGTACAACACACAAAATACAAAACAATGATCCGGGAAATCTAAAATGTGCCTAGCAAGTGCATTTGTGAGGTCCTTCCTACCTATGGCATACAGGTGTTCATAAATTATTTTCTTTATTTTTCTCTCTGTTTTGCCTATATAGAAGGAAGGACATTTCTCACATAAAGCTATATATATTACTCCCTGTGTATCACAGTTGTAATTACCCTTGATAAAATAATTTTTCCTGTTAATGTACACTTTCTTATCATTGTGAATAAATTTACATTGAGGGCACATACCACATTTTCGCATACCCTTTATTTTATCTTTTGGTTTATCTATGACCATTTCAACAAGGTTTTTGAGGTTAATACCCCTTCGATATGTGTATTTTGGAAATGTACCCAAAACCTTAACTAGAGCTCTGTCTTCTAGTATGATGCTCCAATTCTTAGCCACTACTTCCCTTATAAATTTAGAGTCCACACTGTATGTGAACAAAAAGTTAATTCTAGGGTGAACAGGGGAATCCGTATTCATGATGTCATTATTAGCTCTACCCATCAAACCTCCACTCAACAAAGGCTTAAAATGCCCAGTGGTCCTTTTGCCCTGAACTTCCTGCAACGTCCCCACAATAAGACTGTCAGGATACCCTCTACTCAGAAACATTTTACTGATATTGTCACATTCCTCAATGAAATCAGTATCATCTGAGATCATTCTGGCAGCCCTGACAAATTGCCCCTTCACTACACTCCTTTTTTGATGGAAGGGGTGACAACTAGAAAAATGGAGATAACTATTTGAATGGGTTGGCTTTCTGTAAATTAAAGACTTAAATTTATTATTAGTTTTGTCCTTACAGATTTTAACATCCAAAAAGTTCATTTCATCAACTCCTATGGAATACGTAAATTCTAGAAAGTCAGTCATTCCAGAAATATTGTCAATAAACTCAGGGATAAGATTTTGCGGGCCCTTCCAGATAAAACACATGTCATCTTGGTATCTAGTATACCAAGTGACATGTTGTTGGTACAGTTCACTATTGAACAGCCAGTTACGTTCCCAAAACGCCATAACGCTATTAGCAAAACTACACCCACAGGGTGACCCCATGGCAATTCCTATATTTTGGAGAAAAAAATGGTCTTTAAAAACCAGAAAGTTGTTTGATAACACTACATCTAGTAGAGTTTCCACTAGGTACATATGTATATTGGTGGCTTTTTTAGCTAACATGAAATTTCTTGTCCAGTCAATACCTAATTGGTGAGGTATAACTGTACAAAGATCTTTAACATCTACCACCAAAAAGATCACATCCGAATGGTATTCAATTTTATTAAAATTCTCCAAAAAATCCCAGGAATCTTTACAGATCTGAGGTTCTCCCTGGATGTATGGTTTAAGGATACCATCAATATACTTGGCACAAGCATAAGTAATAGAACCCCGTTCGTCCACTATGGGCCTTAAAGGGGGATCAATTAGATTTTTGTGAATTTTGGGTGTGCCAAAAATGGTAGGAACTTTTGGTGCTGGCATGGACAAATAGTGAAAGGTGTTACAATCAATACTACCCTCTAGAAAGAGATCATCCAACACTCCCCTGATTTTCTTATAGGCTACATGCACTTCATTAAGACTGGATCTCAAATATGTATCAGATTGTAAATGCATGAGCATTTTGTTTTCATACACATATTCATCCATGAAAACCAGACCCCACCCTTATCTGGTTTCATGACTCTAACATTACATTCATTAAGAAGTGAGATGAATTCTAATTCATGTTTGGATATGTTACTTCTTATTCTCAAATCCTGTATGTTATTATTAAGTCCAGCCCTAAAATCAATGTCACATATTTTTTCAAAAATATTCAACCCAGAATGCAGAGGTGGGTTGAATACACTTGACACTCTAAAAGAATTAAGAAATGCAGGTGTATTTCCCAAAGACACAGCCAAATTCAGCTTATGGACATACAGTTTAAGATCTATAAGTGTTTTTACAAGATCACTCCTTTTATCTGGAATGAACGACAAACCTTTTGAAAAAAAGTCAATCAGGGGTTGCTCAACAGTTAAAACAGTGTAATTATATATCTTAAAGTCACTACGTTGGGTTGTAAGGATCTCAGGTCCTATCTCTAAAGGATATGTCATCTCCTCCGTTGGTTTCCTTTTCTCTTTCTCTGTGTTTGACCCCTCTTGTTCAATCTGGTATTGTTTTCCTGGATGTTCCTGTCCCTGGGAAAACCCTGCTCATTATCAATATGAGCAAATTCCTGATTTTGGTTTTGACCATATGCATTAGTTGAATTATTTTGGCCCCTAATACGTTCACTTCTGCGCACAGGCGTTTGTTCTTGATTAACATTATTAGTATCTGAAGTAGTAGAATTTTTAGACTTTTCACCTCCCATAGGTGAATTCTGTACTACCAAAGGGGGAGGGGGGTAAGCTTTATTGTTTGCATAATCTGACAAGTCTCTGTCCATTTTACGTTTTTTGTTAAGAACCAGTTTAGAAATAGAAGCTTCAATACTTGAGAAAATTCTCAGATAGTCATATTTATATCTCAAAAAATCATTGTCTTGCACCAAGCTAGACTCCAAAACTTCAAGTTCCTCTTTGAGACCAATAATCTCAGTTCCATAAAAATTAATTAAAGACAGCAAAAATTCAAAACCCTGTTTATCAAAGAGGGTTAAAAGTTCTTGATGGAAAACAGAATTGCATAGCAAACCTGCAGGATAATGCCACTGGCGTAAGCCCTTAGGCACAACTTTCGTCGTGATACATTCCTGCAAGTAAGCAACTTCTAGTTGCAATTTTTTACAACAAAACAATTTGTGGTCAAAAGTATTCAATCTGTCAACAAAGTTACTCACCGACCGCTCTCTGTTCGTGGCTGTCCCCTCTGAATCATTAGATACTTGAAAAAAATCTTTTTTACCCAAGAAGTTAGCCATTGTAGGTAGAGCAGCAACATTATTAACTTCATTAACGTTTTCCGATAACTCATTAACTGGACCGTACGAAACCTCTCCACTACGTCTCCTGATGTTACCACTACAATTTGGCTGCCCAGAAGATGCGTTAGCATTATTAACTTGTTGGGAAGTACGCTGATTCACCAGACGCACTGCAGGGAAACCGGTCGTTTCAGAATTACCTCTGGAAACTGCAACCGAGTCAGCATGGTTCCCTTGAGTACACAATTCCACCTTTTGCGATAACGCTTCCACTCTATTTAAAAGCAAGTTGACTAGAGTGGTCAAATTTCCTAAAGCATTCTCTTCATTTGAATTATTGGTAAGAATAACTTCTCACTCCTTGTCTTCTGAGAATAACAGCTGTGAATTAGTCCCATTATGCCCTCTCTCCATTCCAGCTTCTGTATTTCCACTAGCCATTACAAAACAAACTAATATACACTCAAACTGTTTAAAACAAAAACAAAAACAAAACTGGAAAGCAGAACCAAGCTGGATAAAAATGGCACAGACTGTTTTATTCAAGGTAAGCGCTTTCAGCTAAGCAAATGCCCAGCCTTCATCAGACAAAAGTCACTCCACACAGCTCTATTTTTATATAAAAAAGTAGTTCACATTCATTAATCGTTAATAAACCAATCACTGTCATGAATCAATTTAAAATTGTTACACCTATAATCATCATATTATAAAACCTTCCTTTCTTAATCTTTTTAGTCAGTGTCAAACAAATGTTTACTCAAGAAGCACCTATTCATACAAAAAAACAGATATAAAGTATATATAATACAACAAAGTTACAAGCTACATTAAAAAAACACTCAATAGCATAAAAAACTGAATGCTTAAGGATAGTAAAATAATTAAATATATTATTCAAAGAGAAGCTGTCTCACATTAAAGTTGCTATAAAATGCTATACAAATTGCCAAATAGCATTTACCTAAGAAGAGCTTTAAGTTTAAGCACACACTTTATGGATGCAAAATCATTTAACCCTGGGGGAATATGAGCACATGTTCTAATTTGCCAAAATAACTCTTGCTCTTCCAGATACAACTGCCAGGGTCCTCCTCTTATATCATTTCTAACCTGGTACAACACACAACATACAAAACAATGATCTGGGAAATCTAAAATGTGCCTAGCAAGTGCATTTGTGAGGTCCTTCCTACCTATGGCATACAGGTGTTCATAAATTCTTTTCTTTATTTTTCTCTCTGTTTTGCCTATATAGAAGGAAGGACATTTCTCACATAAAGCTACATATATTACTCCCTGTGTATCACAGTTGTAATTACCCTTGATAAAATAATTTTTCCTGTCAATGTACACTTTCTTATCATTGTGAATAAATTTACATTGTGGGCACATACCACATTTTCGCATACCCTTTATTTTATCGTTTGGTTTATCTACGACCATTTCAACAAGGTTTTTGAGGTTAATACCCCTTCGATATGTGTATTTTGGAAATGTACCCACAACCTTAACTAGAGCTCTGTCTTCTAGTATGATGCTCCAATTCTTAGCCACTACTTCCCTTATAATATACTATACTGTATGTGAACAAAAAGTTAATTCTAGGGTGAACAGGGGAATCCGTATTCATGATGTCATTATTAGCTCTACCCATCAAACCTCCACTCAACAAAGGCTTAACATGCCCAGTGGTCCTTTTGCCCTGAACTTCCTGCAACATCCCCACAATAAGACTGTCAGGATACCCTCTACTCAGAAACATTTTACTGATATTGTCACATTCCTCAATGAAATGAACATGGTCAAAACTAAAATCAGGAATTTGCTCATATTGATAATGAGCAGGGTTTTCCCAGGGACAGGAACATCCAGGACAACAATACCGATTGAACAAGAGGGGTCAAACACAGAGAAAGAGAAAAGGAAACCAACGGAGGAGATGACATATCCTTTAGAGATAGGACCTGAGATCCTTACAACCCAACGTAGTGACTTTAAGATATATAATTACACTGCTTTAACTGTTGAGCAACCCCTGATTGACTTTTTTTCAAAAGGTTTGTCGTTCATTCCAGATAAAAGGAGTGATCTTGTAAAAACACTTATAGATCTTAAACTGTATGTCCATAAGCTGAATTTGGCTATGTCTTTGGGAAATACACCTGCATTTCTTAATTCTTTTAGAGTGTCGAGTGTATTCAACCCACCTCTGCATTATGGGTTGAATATTTTTGAAAAACTATGTGACATTGATTTTAGGGCTGGACTTAATAATAACATACAGGATTTGAGAATAAGAAGTAACATATCCAAGCATGAATTAGATTTCATCTCACTTCTTAATGAATGTAATGTTAGAGTCATGAAACCAGATAAGGGTGGGGGTCTGGTTTTCATGGACGAATATGTGTATGAAAACAAAATGCTCATGAATTTACAATCTGATACATATTTGAGATCCAGTCTTAATGAAGTGCATGTAGCCTATAAGAAAATCAGGGGAGTGTTGGATGATCTCTTTCTAGAGGGTAGTATTGATTGTAACACCTTTCACTATTTGTCCATGCCAGCACCAAAGGTTCCTACCATTTTTGGTACACCCAAAATTCACAAAAATCTAATTGATCCCCCTTTAAGGCCCATAGTGGACAGACGGGGTTCTATTACTTATGCTTGTGCCAAGTATATTGATGGTATCCTTAAACCATACATCCAGGGGGAACCTCAGATCTGTAAAGATTCCTGGGATTTTTTGGAGAATTTAAAAAAATTGAATACCATTCAGATGTGATCTTTTTGGTGGTAGTTGTTAAAGATCTTTATACAGTTATACCTCACCAATTAGGTATTGACTGGACAAGAAATTTCATGTTAGCTAAAAAAGCCACCAATATACAGATGTACCTAGTGGAAACTGTACTAGATGTAGTGTTATCAAACAACTTTCTGTTTTTTAAAGACCAGTTTTTTCTCCAAAATATAAAAATTGCCATGGGGTCACCCTGTGGGTGTAGTTTTGCTAATAGCGTTATGGCGTTTTGGGAACATAACTGGCTGTTCAATAGTGAACTGTACCAACAACATGTCACTTGGTATACTAGATACCAAGATGACATGTGTTTTATCTGGAAGGGCCCGCACAATCTTATCCCTGAGTTTATTGACAATATTTCTGGAATGACTGACTTTCTAGAATTTACGTATTCCATAGGAGTTGATGAAATGAACTTTTTGGATGTTAAAATCTGTAAGGACAAAACTAATAATAAATTTAAGTCTTCAATTTACAGAAAGCCAACCCATTCAAATAGTTATCTCCATTTTTCTAGTTGTCACCCCTTCCATCAAAAAAGGAGTGTAGTGAAGGGGCAATTTGTCAGGGCTGCCAGAATGATCTCAGATGATACTGATTTCATTGAGGAATGTGACAATATCAGTAAAATGTTTCTGAGTAGAGGGTATCCTGACAGTCTTATTGTGGGGACGTTGCAGGAAGTTCAGGGCAAAAGGACCACTGGGCATTTTAAGCCTTTGTTGAGTGGAGGTTTGATGGGTAGAGCTAATAATGACATCATGAATACGGATTCCCCTGTTCACCCTAGAATTAACTTTTTGTTCACATACAGTGTGGACTCTAAATTTATAAGGGAAGTAGTGGCTAAGAATTGGAGCATCATACTAGAAGACAGAGCTCTAGTTAAGGTTTTGGGTACATTTCCAAAATACACATATCGAAGGGGTATTAACCTCAAAAACCTTGTTGAAATGGTCATAGATAAACCAAAAGATAAAATAAAGGGTATGCGAAAATGTGGTATGTGCCCTCAATGTAAATTTATTCACAATGATAAGAAAGTGTACATTAACAGGAAAAATTATTTTATCAAGGGTAATTACAACTGTGATACACAGGGAGTAATATATATAGCTTTATGTGAGAAATGTCCTTCCTTCTATATAGGCAAAACAGAGAGAAAAATAAAGAAAATAATTTATGAACACCTGTATGCCATAGGTAGGAAGGACCTCACAAATGCACTTGCTAGGCACATTTTAGATTTCCCGGATCATTGTTTTGTATTTTGTGTGTTGTACCAGGTTAGAAATGACATAAGAGGAGGACCCTGGCAGTTGTATCTGGAAGAGCAAGAGTTATTTTGGCAAATTAGAACATGTGCTCATCTCCCCCCAGGGTTAAATGATTTTGCATCCATAAAGTGTGTGCTTAAACTTAAAGCTCTTCTTAGGTAAATGCTATTTGGCAATTTGTATAGCATTTTATAGCAACTTTAATGTGAGACAGCTTCTCTTTGAATAATATATTTAATTATTTTACTGTCCTTAAGCATTCAGTTTTTTATGCTATTGAGTGTTTTTTTAATGTAGCTTGTAACTTTGTTGTATTATATACACTTTATATCTGTTTTTTTGTATGAATAGGTGCTTCTTGAGTAAACATTTGTTTGACACTGACTAAAAAGATTAAGAAAGGAAGGTTTTATAATATGATGATTATAGGTGTAACAATTTTAAATTGATTCATGACAGTGATTGGTTTATTAAAGATTAATGAATGTGAACTACTTTTTTATATAAAAATAGAGCTGTGTGGAGTGACTTTTGTCTAATGAAGGCTGGGCATTTGCTTAGCTGAAAGCGCTTACCTTGAATAAAACAGTCCGTGCCATTTTTATCCAGCTTGGTTCTGCTTTCCAGTTGTGTTTTGATTACTGTTGTACAGGTTAAAACAGCACTGTCCAAGGCCAAGAATACAGCTTCTATGGGACCTGAGAATATCCCTGGCTGTGTTCTACATGAATTACAGAGTGAACTGGCACCTCACCTGTGTGCCCTGTTCAATCACAGCCTCAGCTCAGGCTTTGTCCCTACTGAATGGTAAACTGCTATAGTCCACAACGGAGGAATGACTACAGACCCTGGGGACTATCACCCCATTAGCCTGACAAGTCTGATATGCAAAGCTATGGAACACATCAACATGGACCTATTAAACAAGGATATAGGGAATCTCCAAACTCTGGATCCCACACAGTTTGGTTTTGTGAAGGGTAGATTGTGCCTGCTCAACTTGGTCAACTTCTTTGAATCAGTCACCAGAGCTGTGGATGAAGGCAAGGTGGTACATATAGCCTACCCTGATCTGGCCAATGCCTTTGATACCACTTACCACTCAGGAATCATAAAAAAACTCATTAAGCTTGGCATCAACCTCTATATCACTAGGTGGTTTGCAAACTGGCTCACAGATAGAACTCACAGTGTGAAAGTAGGTGACTCCAAGTCAGACTGCTGACCAGTCACGAGTGGAGTCCCACAGGGATTGGTCCTGGGTCCTTTCCTGTTTAGTATCTACTTCTCAGAAGTCCATACTAGCACAAAGGAACTCTGGCAGACAAAGTTCACATACAATTGCAAGTTTGGAGCCATTATTAACTCCCCAACTGATGTTGACATCCTACAGAAAGGCCTTACTTAGACCAACGACTGGTGTCAGAACCATGGCCTTAAGCAGACAATTTCAAGTTGGGAGCTATTATTAACTCCCCAAGTGATGTTGACATCCTACAGAAAGGCCTCACTGAGACCAACAACTGGCATCAGAACCATGGCCTTAAGCTCAATGCCAAAAAATGTGTCGTCATCCCCTTTGGGAAAAAAACTTTTACCATGAATTACCAAATTGATGGTAGTCCACTGAACACAGAAGGCATTATAACAGATCTGGGAACACAGGTTGACAGCAACCTCTCTTTTGACCACCACATTGCCACTGTGGTCAGAAAGTCCTTCTATGTGGCACATCTCATTACTAAGGGTTTTGCATCCAGGAAGAAAGAGGTCATTGTCTCCCTCTACTCTTCCCTCATTAGGCCAGTTATCGAGTACAATGCCCCATTTGGCATGTACCTCACTAGACACCTGCAACAACTGGAGAGGCCGCACAAGTACCTCACAAAGAGGATCCTAGGCCTTAAACACTTGTCCTATATGGACAGACTCAAAAAACTCCAGCTATCCTCTGTCTCATATTGTCTAGTTAGAGGCGATCTCTGCTTGGCTTACAAAGACATGTCTGACCAGCTCTGTTAGAAATGCTGCAATTAAAGAAATCCCAATCCCTCCGCACCACATGCTCCAGAGACCTCAACCTCATTACCACAATCAACAGAACATGCTGGAGGGACAGGTTCATAACTCAGAGACTGCCCATGCTATGGAATAGACTTCCCATACATGTCAAATAGTGCACCTCACTGGCCCTCTTCAAGAGAAATCTTGATGAGTAGATGGGAAATAGAAAATTCACCCTGGTGATCACGCCAGTGGTTCTACTCGACAGAGGCACTGGGAACTAAGGTTAGGTAGCACAATGCCAGGGTAATCCTATGGGCTCGGCTTGTAAAGACTCCTGGGCCATTAGCCTAGTACACATCTATGAACCTATGAACCTATTAGTGTAGCTGACCAACCTGTGTGAACTAAGCAGATGTCAACCATACATGGACTCAAAGAAATTAATCGAACCCCCTTCCCCATATATATCTATAGTTCATCAAGTACTGCGTAAGTCAGGCAAATGTTTTCAGATACCACATAAAGAACAACAAGAGAAGAGAGACTCTTCAGTGTATTGTTGATGTGATATGACATGTAAAGCACTTAACAGACTGCAGTTATAAGTGTCAAACTATAGACAGATGCAATCCAGGAAGGACATCTGCAGTTGCAAGACATTTGAGGACAGTAGCCCACAGAGCAGCATTTGCAACATGTTGATAGACAGAAATGATGCCTCACAAGTTGCCAGCATGGTTGAATGGTCCTGGCAATGTTTTATGCTGCAGCTGTGCTTTATGTAGTAACAGTGCTGCTAAGATTTCCTGCAGGAAATAAGAGTAGACTGGGCAGGTATAACAGCAGGTATGCGTGAGCTGCAAATGCAAGCAGTGAAAACAGAGCAGCAGTGCAACAAGACAGAGAAGATGAAGCAGGCAGAGAGACATCTCTGTTGTTCATTGCCCTCTACTCCCCTGCAGATTTTCAGTGGACAGGGCACCCTGCATTGCTCAATACCTATCCGTGTTCACTCATGTCACCACAGTGTGGCTGTTTGACAATTATATCTGCCATGTGTGGCACTGCAGTCACCACAGCCTTCATCTATAATGCCAATGGCACTTGCAATGTATCATTGCTACCCTCTGGTATAGGTGATGTGGACTGAAGCTGTGATGTGCTCATTTTTATTAAGTAAAAGACCCTATGATCCAAGCTAATATTAGTTTTATAATTAGGTAAATGAAAAATGGTGTCTTATGGCAAATTCTTTTTCATAATTAAACATGTATTGTTTTACTGCACACTTTAATTCTAGAGATTTTTCAGTTATTTAGTGACAGTGGGATATTGCCTGTAGGTTCAGTCAAATTTTATCTTCCAAAGAAGAGCAGAAAAACATTTATTCCACTATAGAACAAATTGTATTTTGAAGGTGTTACTGTATCTCTGGTGAGCATGTACACTGTAGGTGTCCAACATCTAGTATTGCTTATTATCTTTTATCTCAGTCAGTATTACCCAGTTGTAGTGGTACCGATTTTTAAGAATAAGGGTGATGTGCAGAGCTGTAGTAACTACAGAGGGATAAAACTGATCAGTCACAGCATGAAGTTATGGGAAAGAGTAGTGGAAGCTAGGTTAAGAAGGGAGGTGATGATTTGTGAGCAGCAGTATGGTTTCATGCCAGGAAAGAGCATTACAGATGCAATGTTTGCTCTAAGAGTGTTGATGGACAAGTACAGAGAAGGTCAGAAGGAGTTGCATTGTGTCCTTGTAGACTTAGAGAAAGCATATGACAGGGTGCCTAGAGAGGAGTTGTGGTATTGTATGAGGAAGTAAGGAGTGGCAGAGAAGTATGTAAGAGTGGTACAGGATATGTACAAGGGTAGTGTGACAGTGGTGAGATCTGCAGTGGGAGTGACAGATGCATTTAAGGTAGAGGTGGGATTACATCAAGGATCAGCTCTGAGCCCTTTCTTATTTGCAGTGGTGATGGACAGGTTGACAGACGAGATCAGACAGGAGTCCCCGTGGACTATAGTGTTTGCAGATGACATTGTGATATGAAGTGAGAGTAGGGAACAGGTTGAGGAGACCCTGGAGAGGTGGAGATATGCTCCAGAGAGGAGAGGAATGAAGGTCAGCAGGAGTAAGACAGAATATATGTGTGTGAATGAGAGGGAGGATAGAGGAATGGTGAGGATGCAGGGAGTAGAGGTGGTGAAGGTGGATGAGTTTAAACACTTGGGATCAACAGTTCAAAGTAATGGTGAGTGTGGAAGAGAGGTGAAGAAGAAAGTACAGGCAGGGAGGAGTGGGTTGATAAGAGTGTCAGGAGTGATTTGTGACAGGCGAGTACCAGTAAGATTGAAAGGGAAGGTCTACAAGAGGGTAGTGAGACCAGCTATGTTGTATGGGTTGGAGACAGTGGCATTGACAAAAAGGTAGGAGTCAGAGCTGGAAGTGGCAGAGTTAAAGATGTTAAGATTTGCACTGGGTGTGATGAGGGTAGACAGGATTAGCAATAAGTATATTAGAGGGCCAGCCCAGGTTGGATGGTTTGGAAGCAAAGCCAGAGAGGCGAGTTTGCATTGGTTTTGACATGTGCTGAGGAGGGATGCTGGGTATATTGGGAAAAGGATGCTAAGGATGAAGCTGCCAGGTAAGATGAAAAGAGGAAGGCCTAAGATAAGGTTTATGGATGTGGTTTGAGAGGACATGCAGGTGGATGGTGTGACAGAGCAAGATGCAGAGGACAGGAAGAAATGGAAACAGATGATCTGCTGTGGCGATCTCTAATGGGAACAGCCGAAAGAAAAAAAAATATTCTGATATTATACAAGTTAATCTATTATCATATTCAGTGTTATTACATATTCTGTTTTAATGTGAGATACATTAAATGCATAGGCAAAATGGTCAGAGTTTCCTAATGGTTCTAAATGTATTTATTTATTTATTTATTTTATTTTGTTTTATATTTGTTGACTGAGAAAGTCTGGCTGGGCGCAAAGGCCCCTTTTCAGTGAAGGCTCTGGAAGAAAAGCTCCAGTACATGAAGTACAATAAAAAAATTAAGTTGTATAATATCAACAATGTCAGACAGAATGAAATTACAATTAAAATGTTACCATGTCAAAATGGATAAGATAGTAATTATACATGCAGTAGTAAGGCTTCTTATGCTAATTATACTCTGCACAGATATAGTTAAATAAATAATTATGGAGTAGGATCCATGTCACATTACAGAATGCTGAGTTATTTACAAAGGATGGATAGCAAAAGGTTGATATCATTTTGAGATTTAGGTGAAATGAGTGGTAAAAGCGTTTAGAGAGGCACAGGTAGAAATGAGGTGGGTGAAGACATAGTGATAGTTGGTAACAGAGTAGAGAAGAGCAGAGGTATAGTAAACGATGAGGGAAATGGAGATGCTATACTTATCATGGAGCGTCTCCACATTCCTTCTTATCTACTATACCTCTGCTCCTCACTACTCTGTACCAGCTATCACTCTGGCATCAGTGTCATGAACTAAACATTTTGTCTCGAGTAGTATCAGGTCAAACACATTCCTAGAGCTTATCCAAAAGTGAGATAGTCAGGAACTAGTGCATACATAGTTTCTTAGGTTCATAGATAGGTACTAGGCTATTGGCCCTAGGGCCTATATAAGCCTAGCCAAAAATGTACCCTGGCTTTCGCCACCCAAGAAAACTATTTTCCTGTGCCCCTGTCGAGCAGAGCCACAAAAGTGATCCCCGGGGTGAATTTCCTATATCCCATCCAATCAAGATTTTTCTTGAAGAGTGCTAATGAAGAGCTCTGTTTGACATAGATAGGGAGTCTGTTCCAGAGTATGAGAAGTCTCTGGGACAGGAATCTATCCCTCCAGCATGTTCTGTTTATTGTGGTGACAATGTTTAGGTCCCTAGCTCGGAGGGATTGGGATTTCTTTAAGTGGAGAATGTCCAGCAACTCTGGGTTTGACATAGCTTTGTATGTTAGGCAGAGATCACCTCTGAGTAGGCGATATGCGATGGAGTAAAGCTGGAGTTTTTTGAGATGGTCTGCGTAGGGCATCTGTTTGAGGCCAGTAATCCTCTTTGTGAGGTATTTCTGTGGCCTTTCCAGTTGTTGAAGATGTCTTGTGAGGTACATAACAAAAGGGGCATTGTACTCTATCATGGGTCTAATGAGTGATGAGTAGAGGGGAACAATGACCTCTTTTTTTCTGGATGAGAAACCTTTTGTGATGAGGTGAGCCACGTAGAAGGATTTCCTGACCACTGTGGTGATGTGATTATCAAAGGAGAGACTACTGTCCACCTGTGTCCCAAGGTCTCTTATCACATTTTCAGCTTTAAGTAGACTACCAGCTATGTTGTAATTCATGGGTACAGAGTTTTTACCAAAGGGGATGACAATGCACTTTTTGGCATTGAGCTTAGGCCATGGTTTTGACACCAGGCATCTGGCTCAGTGAGGCTCTTTTGTAGTATGTCCACATCATTTGGAGTTTGGATTATGGCTCCTAGTTTGCAGTCATCTGCAAACGTTGTTAGCCAAAGACCTTCTGTGTTAGCCTGTACTTCAGAGAAGTAGATACCAAACAGGAGAGGACCCAGGACTGAACCCTGTGGTACTCCACTTGTCACTGGTCTGAAGTCAGATTTGGAGTCTGCTACTTTCACAGTGTGGGTTCTGTCCATGAGCCAGTTGGCAACCCATCTTGTGTCATAGGGATTTATACCTAGTTTAGTGAGCTTATCTATAATTCCAGAGTGGGGGATGGTGTTGAAAGCCTTGGCAAGATGTAGATAAGCTGTGTGAACCACCTTACCCTCATCTATGGCTTTGGTGACTGCTTCAAAGAAGTCAATCAGGTTTAGGAGACATGATCTGCCTTTTATAAATCCGACCCAGGTAGGGTCCAGAGTTTGGAGATTACCAATGTCTTTGTTTATGAGTTCCATGATGATACATTCCATAGCCTTACAGACCAGGCTCGTCAGGCTAATGGATCAGTAGTTCCTGGGGTCCGTCATGGCTCCCACTTTGTGTAGTGGGATAACCGTCGTAGTGCGCCATTCAGTGGGCACAAAGCCTGAGGTGAGGCTATGATTGAACATGGTACTTAGGTAGGCTGCCAGTTCATTCTGTAGTTCATTTAGAACGCAGCCTGGGATATTGTCAGGTCCCATGGATGCTGTGTTCTTGGCTTTGGAGAGTGTGTTTTTTACCTGTGCAGCCGTGATTACAGGAACTTTGCATTCTTGAGATATAGAGATGAGCCCTCTAGGGGGTGAGAGGGGGGTAAAGTTAGCACTGAACCTATCTGCTAGGATGTTGGCAATATCAGTTGGCTCTGTATATTTAGTGCCATTGTGCTGTAACTCAGAGCAGATCTGAGTGTTGCCATTGAGATTCTTGACATAGCTATAGAATGCTTTGCGGTTGTCTTTAGAGTCAGTGGCAATTTTGTTTTCGTAACTAGCTTTGGAGGATTTTATGAGGGATCTCAGCTTCTTACTGAGGTTGACCAGGGAGTTCCTCCAGTCATGGGATTTTATTCTTCTTTGCAACAGTTTCTTTCTTCTGTTGTAGAGTTTGTTTATGGCAGAGGGCCACCAGATTGGCTTCCTTTTTTGGAGGATAGCATCTAGGGATAGCATGATCCATGCACTCGTGTAAGTGCTTATAAAGTGCATTTGTGAAGGATTCAGCAGTCGTACCTCTATTGTCCATCTGCATGGGTGTCATGAAGTTTGCCACTTCTGTCTTAAGTGTGAAGTTGGCTTTGGAGAAGTTTTTTACTGTGGTTTCCCTAATTGGGGGTGGGGGCGGGATGTGGATCCAGTAGGGTGGGCAGGGTACTTGAACAGAATAGGATTTGCTTTTCCAAATTAAGTGTATATGTTTGCACATTTTATAGTGTTTAACGTGTCTGTCTGATACAGGGGACAAAACCCCCACTATATATTAACAAATTAAGAAAGAAACTTATGTTCAAAACTACGTAACTGGTCACATGATCCTGGTTTAGTGCATGGTTGATTCACTGTCGCTGTTCAAAGGTGTTATGCACAAGAACTTTGTACAAAAGACTTTCCTTTTTAGGACTTTAAATTGTTTCATTCACTGAAGATGGGAGAGGCAAGCTCAGCTGTTCCATCTCCATTCCAAGCCATGTAATAAGAATTATTTACAATTTTAATATTTTCTATCTTGTTTATATTAAGAAAAAGAATATCTAAACTGACAACCAATAACATTTTTTTTTTATACAAGTCAAAAACTGAAATGCTTTTTTGAACAAAGGGTGTTTCTTATTTTATTTAGTGATAATACATATAAAGGAATTGCTAATGCAAGGTGCATAAAGTTTGAACCAATCTTGGCACTTGGCAATTTGGAACAGAATATCACTCAGCCATTAACTGATAACAAAAATAAATGTATATTTTTAACAAACAGCATACACAGTAATGCTATTAAAGCTGCACGTATTAACAGATGGAAGTTTATTATGAGAAAGTATGATTGGTTAAAGTAGTTGACACTGACTCAAATTCTGTTAAAAAACAAATATTTAGACATAGTGGCAATCAGTAGTAAAAGAAAGGTATATTTGCATATAGAGCTTGTAAACATTGCAGATGCATTTTGAAAGGATGCCACATAATGTTATCACAAATTAATAAGACCTATTTTATCAACATGTTTTAACTACTATAGCATTAGTGTATATTATTGTAGAGTTAACTCCAAGCCCCAAAGTCTCAGGCACTTGAGGACTGATGGAGACACTCACTCGAGTATCTTGTGCTCACACTGGAACTTGAATAATACGCGAAGGAAAGGTATGGAAGCCATGAAGAGAGAAAGGAGCTGCTACTCTTTACCTGAACACATTATTCAAGCTCAAGACAGGTAAGCGTGGCAAACGTGGGGAGGAAGTAGGTGGTTGTGGGAGTGTGACTTAGTATCATAGGGGTGAATTAGGTTTAAGGCTGGAGTTTGGGTTAGAAAGTGCTGGATAACTTCACGTTTATGAAGGGAGGAAGGACTTTTAGGTTTAAAGAGTGACAGGGAACTTTAGAGTTATGGGGGGATCATACCTCTCAATTGTACAGATTTTCGCAGAATGTCCAGATTTTTGCCTCATATTTTTGGGGTGTTCCTCCTAAAATGTGTACTTTTCTGGCAAATAGCTGAGGACTCAAGTCATTAAATAATGGCAAACATTTGAGTTTAAGACTCCACATCCTTCAGAAAATTCATGCTAATGCAAAACCTATTATTCTATCAACTTCCTAATTTTGTAAGAGCAGTATTTAAAATCTGCTCCTGTTTGTCTCCCCATCATTTAAGCCTTTGTCCAGATTTTTTGCTCTAAGAGGTTGAGACGTATGGGGGGGGGGGTTTAGGGTTAGGGTTATGGAGTAAGGATTCAAGCCAGGTTTAAGGATTGGGTGGGAATAGGGCTGTGCAGTTTAGTAGGAGTGGATGGTGGGTGGGTTAAGTAAGTAGTATCAGGCTGTGTGATTACAGTCATTTGCCATTTAGAGCAATTGGAAGTGAGCAAGTATTCTGGGAAATATAAAGATGTGAGCACGCATAGTAGGTCCTTTATGTAGTATAAAACATGAATATTTTTATTGATAACACTAACAGGGGACTAAACCAGCAATAATGTCAATGTTAATAAAAACAAGGATGTGAAAAGTGCCTTCTACAAACTCAACAAGAATGAGAAAAGTGCCCTGAATAAACACAACAGCAACTGTTTTAAAAATATTTGCTTTCAGCTTTAGACAGTGTACAGTACGACGCCAGGTGTGATGATACTAACAATGTATTGGGGTATAAAGATCCGAGGTGGCAGTTGTTATTTAATGCAAATTGTCTTCTATGTAGTAATAATAATATGAAAATTAAATGGGTACTTACATTGTGTCTTTTGACATGCATGAGAATTGGCTAACTGATTTTAATCCATGATCTTTTTTTATATTTAATCTGGTGATTTTATTTGTTTTATTTGTTCTGGTGATTTTATTTGTTTTATTTGTTCTGATACATTGCTGAGACAAAAATACTAAATCTTATAATACAGTTTTGCAAATTCTTATAATAAAATTCCTCAAAATAGTAGTTTTTGGTTATTTTGTCTTTTAGAGACAGGCCAAAACTGAATCATTACTTGATAGTACCTGTTACTTGGAGAGGGTCAGTAATGGTGAAAATTAGCACAGTATTTACTAACGTTATGCAACAGTGATAACTGGATATTCTAAGTTAATGAATGAGTGTACATTTGTGAATGGAATGTCATACAGCAATGTGTCAAAGTAGGTTCATAGGTTGGTACTAGGCTATCGACCCTAGGGCCTATACAAGCCTAGCCATAACAATTCCCTGGCTATTTCTTCCCACACTATTTACTTCCCTGGACCCCTGTCTAGCAGGGTGACTGACGTGATCCCCAGGGTGAATTTCCTTTCTCCCATCCAATCATCAAGGTTCCTTTTGAAGAGGGCCAAAGAGGCGCTCTGCTTGACATGTATGGGCAGTCTATTCCAGAGTCTGGGTAGTCTCTGGGTCAGGAACCTATCCCTCCAGCATGTTTTATTTATTGTAATGACAATATTTGGATCCCTGGAGCATGTGGCTCTGAGGGATTGGGATTTATTTAAGTGTAGCATGTCCAACAGCTCTGGGTTTGACATGACCTTGTATGTTAAGCAGAGATGGCCTCGGAGTAGACGATATGCGACAGAGTATAGCTGGAGTTTTTTAAGGCGGTCAGCATAAGTCATCTGCTTTAGGCCTGTGATTCTTTTAGTGAGGTATTTCTGCGACCTTTCCAGTTGTTGCAGATGTCTTGAGAGGTACATACCAAATGGGGCGTTGTGTTCTATAATGGGTCTAATGAGGGATGAGTACAGTGGGACAATGACCTCCTTTTTTCTGGATGAAAAGCCCTTAGTGATGAAGTGTGCCACATAGAAGGATTTCCTGACTGTTGTGGTGATGTAGTTATTAAAGGTGAGACCACTGTCCACCTGTGTCCCTAAGTCTCTTATCACACTTTTGGTTTTTAGTGTACTGCCACCTATGTGATAATTCACAGGTACATGTTTTTTCCCAAAGGGGATAACTATACATTTCTTGGCATTGAGCTTGAGCCCATGGCTCTTGCACCAAGCATCTGTTTCTGTAAGGCTCTTTTGTAGAGTATCCACATCATTTGGGGATTCAATAATGGTGCTCAGTTTGCAGTCATCTGTGAACTTTGTTAGCCATTGTCCCTTAGTGTTGGTCTGTACTTCAGAGAAGTAGATGCCAAACAAGAGAGGTCCCAGGACTGAACCCCGAGGTACACCACTTGTCACTTGTCTGGAGCTGGATTTGGAGTCAGCTACTTTTACAGTGTGGGTTCTGTCAGTAAGCCGGTTGGCAACCCATCGAGTGATGTAGGGATTAATGCCCAGCATAGTAAGTTTATCTATGATTCCAAAGTGGGGGATGGTGTCAAAGGCCTTGGCAAGGTCCGGATAGACAGTGTGGACTGCCTTACCCTCGTTTACGGCTCTGGAGACTGATTCGAAGAAGTCAATAAGGTTCAGGAGACAAGATCGGCTCTTCACGAACCCAAACTGGGTGGGGTCAAATGTTTTAAGGTTGCCAATGTCTTTGTTTATAGTTCCATGATAATACGTTCCATGGCCTTGCAGATCAGGCTCGTCAGACTGATGGGGCGGTAGGTCCCTGGATCCAAGGTGGATCCCCCCTTGTGGAGTGGGATAACTGTAGCTGTGCACCACTCAGTGGGCACAAAGCCTGAGGTGAGGGTATGATTAAACATGACACTTAGGTGGGGTACCAGTTCATTTTGTAGTTCATGTAGTACACAGCCCGGGATGTCTCTGGTCCCATGGATGCTGTATTCTTAGCTTTGGAGAGTGCATTTTTTACCTGTGTGGCCGTTATAACCAGAATTTGGCAATCTTCCAGTATTGGGATGGGCCATTTATGGGGTGAGAGGGGGGTGAAGTTGGTACTGAATCGATCTGCCAGGATATTGGCAATATCCTTGGGATCTCTATATTTAATGCCATTCTGTTGTAGCTTAGATCAGATCTGAGCAATGCCATTTAGATTCTTGACATCGTTATAGAATACCTTGTGGTTGTCTTTAGAATCTTTGGCAATTTTATTTTTGTAACTAGCTTTGGAGGATTTTATAAGGGATCTCAGCTTCTTACTGAGGCTGGTAAGGGAGTTTTTTGCATCCTGGGATGTTCCTCTTTTCTGCAACAGTTTTTTCCTTTTGTTGTAAAGTTTGTTTATGGCAGGAGACCACCAGATTGGCTTCCTTTTTTGGAGGAGAGCATCTTGGTTCTATTTGGGATGGCACGATTCATGCATGAGTGGATGTGCTCATACAGTGCCTTAGTGTAGGACTCAGCAGTCGAAGTTTCAGTTCCCGTCTGCATGGGTGTCATGAAGTTTGTAACTTCTGACTTGAGTAGCATGAAGTTGGCCTTGGAGAAGTTTTTTTGTGGAGGTTTCCTTACTGGGGGGGTGGGGGTGGGATGTGGATATTAAGGGTGATTAGCTTATGGTCTGACTTGACCAACGAGAGGGTGACCATAGGTGTGGAGTATCGATTTCCCATGTTGGTAATGACCAGGTCTAGGATATTGGAGCCCCTGGAGGGACTATGTATTAGATGATCCAGGGCATTGGAATTTATGAATTCCATGAACCGTTGGGCAAAGGTGTTGGTGCACGAGTAGTTTTCCCAGTTAATGGCAGGGTAGTTGAAATCACCCAGTATTAGGGTGTTTGGTTGTATATTAATATTTTCCAGTATGTTTAGGAAAGTGTAGTGAGAATCTTGGGGCATGGTGGGGGATCAGTAGCAAGCTACAATTTGTATTGCAGTCTTACCTAGTGTTAGTTGCACCTGAAAAATTTCAGATGCATTGTGTTGGGCAACTAACCTGGTGGTGTGAATATCCTTGGTGAATATGAACACTCCTCCACCTTTAGTGTTTTGATCCTGGTTTGGTAGCCGAAAAGTGTGGTAAGAGTTGCAGCCTGGTATTGAAGGGGTGCTCTCTGGAGCCTTGAACCAGGTTTCAGTTACTGCACAGATATCGATGTTCTCCATTTTTAGGAGTGCCTTGAGAGAGTGCATTTTGAGGTTTAGACTCCTAGCATTGAGTAGCATTACCTTCAAATTTTGCATGCTTGTACCAGTTACAGTGGTGGTTTTGTCCTTTGAACTTTGCCTAAAAAAGGCACTATAGGGGTGGCAAGAGCCTTAGCCAGTAATCTGAATCCCAGGGGCGACAGGTGCAGACCATCTCTGGCAAAGCATTGTGGTCTGTCGATCTTGTTGTCCCAGGCAGACAGATACTGGATCCCCTTTGAATAACACCAAAAGCTTAGCCAATTGTTGAAGTCAATCATTTTGTCCTTATAT
The DNA here is from genome assembly GCF_019279795.1 of Protopterus annectens. Lineage (NCBI taxonomy): Eukaryota > Metazoa > Chordata > Ceratodontiformes > Protopteridae > Protopterus > Protopterus annectens. The sequence goes on from NC_056734.1 coordinate 856,344,150, forward strand.
TGTGGTATCATTCTGGGTGAAGGCAAGATGCTACTCAGGGCTAGGATCATACCTGCCTGGGCCACATGATCCGAGAGCTCTTTCATGTCTCTTTTCATGTAGTCCAGGGAGGTACATTTGGTGAGTGGGACATCAGTGTGCCTGACAATAGAGTCACCTATGACTAAAGTGTTCGGTTTGTTGTCTTGCCTTAGGGGCTGTTGCTGGATGGCATACTGGTGTTGTGAGCTATGTGACACTTTGGTTGTGATTGGCGTTTGTTTGCGTTTCAGCTTCTGAGGTCCTTGTTGCTTGTGCAGGTTACAGTTAAGGGCCTCTGCATATGTGGATTTAGTGTTGCTATGTGTGGGTGTTGGTGGTGTGAATTTAGAAGGGCTATGTGTTGCTTGAGGTGTAGTGCAGGTGTTAACCTTCTCCTCTTGACTGTCTAGCACAATCTTGGGTGGAGAGAGCATGGCTTCCAGTTTGGCTATTTAAGTGCATCTCTCACTGGTTGTAGTGTTGGGTGGTAGGAGGAGAGGGTTGCCTGTGTACATGAGGCAATTGCTGCATTGCCCCAGTACGCCAAGATTCACCAGGTGGATAGGAGAAATCAACGGAAGCTGACCCTTGGACATGCCTGGTTTGGTGCTTTTTTTTAAAGTACAGGAGCTGTTTTCCCTTACCTTAACAAGGTACTTTGCAATTATAGGCTGTTTTGTGCCTATGATTAATTTCTCCTTATTAATAAGGAGAGTTGAGGGATTGTATCAGTTTAAGGCTTCCTAGTGCTTTCCAGCAGGAATTAGAGCAAGTGCTAGTCACAGGGATGCTTAAAGGTAAGATGAAAAAAAATGGTTTATCCTAAACACTGCAGTGTGCACTGGAGAAGTTAGATGTGAAAGTAGGTAATTTAAGTTTTACCTCTCTAAAAAGTTAAGTTTTAGTGGAGAGTCACTATCTTTAAAACAGCAAGATAGATTGAAAGGGGGTGATCACTTTTGCATTCCGGTACAATGGAATAAAGTAGAATGGCCAATACATTTAAATAGTTGAAGGGGAGTGATTTCACAAAATGATAATTTTGTGCTTTCTCACACAAGCCAGTGAAAGCAAAGAGGAAATGAGATATATGGTCAAATTAACATAGGAGGCAGGCAGCTAGAAAGACAGAGGTATTTAACAACACAACAGTGACAGGGTGGGGAAAATTTTTAAAACTGATAAACCACGACAAGGCTCCTCAGAAGTTCACTCGAGTAGATTTTATTCACAATACACCAAAAAACACGAACATAAGTAAAAGTAACTGTAGTAAGTACTTAGTGCTTTCACCCTGTAAAACCTTTAGGGCATCTTCAGAGTACTGAATACATATCCGTTCAACTGCAATGGGGGCCAGATGTGCTCCCATTTACGCCAATTTAGTGCTAGCCCAGTGGGAGATTGAAAGTATTTTTTCATCTAGGTTCTGGACAAAAATAGCATTCTATGTCAGATACCTTGATGATATTTTAATTTTCTGGAAGGGTGACAAAAATGAGCTAAATGAATTTGTATGCTACCTAGGTTCGTCTTCAACTTTTTTGAATTTTACAACCAAAATACATGAAGAGAAGTGCGAATATTTGGATATCACTATGTATTTTAACAAGCACATGGTTGAATCTAATATTTATCGGAAAAAAACATATTCAAATTCTTATCTTCATTATGATAGCTGCCATCCATATTTTCAAAAAAAGAATCTAGTAAAAGGTCAGATGGTCAGACTATCACGTATTATTAGTGAAGATATCAATTTTATTTATGAACTAAAAGTAATATGTGATATGTTTTTAGATAGGGGCTATCCACTAAAATTAGTAAATCAAGTGAATGATGAAGTTATGAAGAAAAGAAATACTTTGTATAAACCAATTATAAAGGAAGGTCTAAATACTATGACTATAGAGAAGACAAACATCAACAAAAATAAAAAAGATGTTTTTATTTTACCATTTAATGACAATTCTGACACTATAGTAAAAATACTAAATGACACTTGGGTTAGTGTTTTTTCTAATAGAACAGAATACAATGAATTAATAGGGCTTTTTCCAAAGGTAACATACAGTCGGGGCACTAATTTAAAAGAAATTATGGAAAATAACAACAGTAGTTATACATATACCATGTCAAAAATGAATAAGTGTGTTTTTTGTAAATGCTGTAAATTTGTGAATGATGGACCATATACTATGGTGCAAGGATATGGGAGATCGTTGAAATGCCCAGGACACTGTAATTGTAATACCAAAATGGTGGTTTACTTGGCTACATGTGTTTCTTGTCCAGCATACTATGTAGGGAAAACCACCAGAAAACTGAGGGAGCGTATTCTTGAACACAATAGAGATATCAAAAATAAAAATATGGTGAATGCCCTATATGTACACAGCAGTAAATGTGAGAATTGTAAAAGATTTATATTCTTTGTAATTGATAGAATTCCCAATTATTGGGAGAAAGGAGGTGATTATAATAATTTGTTAGAAGCTAAAGAATGTTTGTGGCAGTTAAGACTTAATGCCAGTTTGTTACCGGGTATTAATGGGCACATTTCTATTTCAAGTATTTTAAAACAAAAATCACACTGTATTTGATATACTAATGTCTATACAGCACAACACAGTTTATAAATGGTTATTTTTGATTTTTTATTTTTATTTTAATTTTAACCTTGTGTTATTTTAAGGTGAAGAATATTGTAAAATGATGGGTTTATAGTATTGATTGAATTTATTTTATACTATCACTCAACAAAAACATCCAGTAATGTTTTATAATTTTTTTAGCTTATACAGGTTCTATATATTTGATGTATTAATTCAATTTTTACAATATTTATAATATTTATAATATTTATATATAATTATATGTATCTATTTATTTAATTATTATATTTACAATAGGTAAGATATTTAATACATTGCATTTTTAATCTATTGTAGTACATTTACTAACATCACAGTAGAAATGAATTTTAAATATTTAAATATTTAAACAATCAATCAATTAACCAATGGCAGGCGTTGTGTAATTTAAGTAAAAAGTATTTAACTATGGTTGAATGGATATGTATTCAGTACTCTGAAGATGCCCTAAAGGTTTTACAGTGTGAAAGCGCTAAGTACTTACTACAGTTACTTTTACTTATGTTCGTGTTTTTTGGTGTATTGTGAATAAAATCTACTCGAGTGAACTTCTGAGGAGCCTTGTCGTGGTTTATCAGTTTCAACATTTGTGGATATACTATTAGAGGTTGAGGTTCCAACGGTGGTCTACTTGGTTTGTTTTTTTTCGCACATTCACCTAACGGATTATTGACGAACTACCACGCTCCTTATATACATATATACATTTATACCTTTTGACTAAGTGTTTTGTATATGGAGCTACTACTAAAACAACACTTGGAAGTGACACAATGCCTGATTTCACTAATTCAGGGAAATGGTAATATTTTACAACAGGGACCTAATGTTACCATCACGGAGACTCAAGAACAGTTATTTACGTTGCATTCAACTCCGGGTGACAGCCCTAACCGTCCGTCGGCTAGCAATGGTGCAGCAGGTTTAATTGGAGGAGGAAACAGGAACAACACAGGAAGTATAAGACCTGGTGTCCTGCCTTTGAATTCTGCATTGAACGCTGGAGACGGTAATAGAGGATTTTTACAGCATAGCAAGTTTTCGGACATTAAGGATATACTACAAGCACCAAGTTTTTCAAGTATACTCAAAACTAACATTAAGGACATGGGGACTCTGAATCAGCAGATTTCTGATTTCGAGAGGGCTTTGAAACAATTCAAAATGCTGCAGATGGACAACGCATTCCTAGAGAGGTCATTGGAACTGGAACATGTACCGAAGGGGCTACGTGTTTTTAAATTACCCTTTGGGTTCCATGATGACAATGAACTGTTTGACGAACTCATTAAACTGTATGACAGAACAGACTTAGACCTTGTTCGTCTTATTATTAGAAACAACAATAACAAGTTGAGTAAACTTAATGTAGTGATAACTGAATTAGATAAAAGTATACGTAATGATTTGCTGTTTGAAGTTAACAAACATAGACTGGACAATGTTTTGAAAGATTTAGACAATTTTGTTATGAAGGGACTGGATTATAAAAACAAAAAACTTTGTAGGGATAGCAATGATTACACAAATAAAAGGGCTTATAACCATTTCAAAGAATACAAGAATTCTAAGCAGCAACAGGCTGGCGATAGGGTGGTTCCTGTGTATTTTAAAGGAGATGAACACCCCAACAGATTTAATAGGCCCAACCATATACATAATTCACATAGGACACAGCTGAACACAAACGACAGTGTAGGACATAATGATAACGATACAGTTTTTTTTAGACGAACCTGCTCTGAGGAGATCAGGAAGGTTACGCGATCGATATCAAGGTCAACAACCACAACAGATGCAATACAGGGAAGCTGTAGCCTACAGAAAAAACACTTACTATTAAGGGAAAGGGAAACAAACTCAGCAACTACTTTATTCAACAATCCTGTATTAAGTGAAGGTTGTGAATTAGTTACTAATAATGTTGTTGCAGAAAACAGTTGGCTATGTAAAAATGGGGACAAAGATGAAAATAATATACAAGGTGTTGATTTTGAGAATATTTTAGAGGAAAATATACCCTCCTGTACAATTATATTAGATGGAGGTTTTACCATGTATAACTATACTGGTACCAGTCTTGATTCTGAATTCATTGCACTTTTTAAGAAAGGTTTTACGTTTGTTCCCACTTTTAAACATGACATAGGTAGATTACTTATTAATTTAAAAATGTATACAAGACTGTTAAATTTAAAAATGTTTTTTGCAAACCAGAAAAAAGATATAGAACCTGACTTAGAAAGGATGACTTTAAAAAGATCTAGTACATTTATACCACCGCAGAATCCTATCATATATTTATTTGAAACATTATGTGAATCACAACTGCGCAGATTGGTTAAAACATCTTTAATTAGAGAAGACAATCTTACTAGCACAGAAAGATTTTGTTTGAAAGAACTTACTACCAAGGATAAATATAGAGTTATGAAGCCTGATAAAGGTGGTGGGGTGGTAATCATGACTAAAACAGATTACATCAGTAGAATGACCAATATGTTAGAAGATGACACCACTTATGAAAAAGTATCTAAATTTGAAATGAATAAGGCTTATACAAAGATAGATTGGTTATTGTATGAATACCTAATGGAAGGAATGATAGACAAACAAGAATATGAATACTTTAGTGTGGAGCATCCTATTGCTCCATCAATATTTGGTATTCCTAAAACACACAAATGTGTGAACAACCCACCTTTTAGGCCGATTGTTTCAGCCAAAGGCTCAAAATTAGAAGCTGTAGCTAGATATATTGACTATCATTGTAAAGATACTCTCAATCAATTCCCTCACATTATTAAGGACTCTTGGCATTGTCTAGACAAATTAAGAACATACAATATGAATAACCAATTTGAAGACATCACTATGGTTACCATAGATGTGGTAAATTTATTTTCTGTCATACCGCACAAGCTGGGTCTAGAAATGTTTGAGACAATTTTAGGTGGGTATAGTGGTTTGCACACTGTCAAGTGTAAATTATTAGTAGAAATGATGGAAATGGTGTTGCATAACAATTTCATGTATATGGAAGGTGAATACTATAGACAGCGTACAGGGGTAGCAATGGGGGCCAGATGTGCTCCCATTTACGACAATTTAGTGCTAGCCCAGTGGGAGATTGAAAGTATTTTTTCATCTAGGTTCTGGACAAAAATAGCATTCTATGTCAGATACCTTGATGATATTTTAATTTTGGAAGGGTGACAAAGATGAGCTAAATGAATTTGTATGCTACCTAGGTTCGTCTTCAACTTTTTTGAATTTTACAACCAAAATACATGAAGAGAAGTGTGAATATTTGGATATCACTATGTATTTTAACAAGCACATGGTTGAATCTAATATTTATCGGAAAAAAACATATTCAAATTCTTATCTTCATTATGATAGCTGCCATCCATATTTTCAAAAAAAGAATCTAGTAAAAGGTCAGATGGTCAGACTATCACGTATTATTAGTGAAGATATCAATTTTATTTATGAACTAAAAGTAATATGTGATATGTTTTTAGATAGGGGCTATCCATTAAAATTAGTAAATCAAGTGAATGATGAAGTTATGAAGAAAAGAAATACTTTGTATAAACCAATTATAAAGGAAGGTCTAAATACTATGACTATAGAGAAGACAAACATCAACAAAAATAAAAAATATGTTTTTATTTTACCATTTAATGACAATTCTGACACTATAGTAAAAATACTAAATGACACTTGGGTTAGTGTTTTTTCTAATAGAACAGAATACAATGAATTAATAGGGCTTTTTCCAAAGGTAACATACAGTCGGGGCACTAATTTAAAAGAAATTATGGAAAATAACAACAGTAGTTATACATATACCATGTCAAAAATGAATAAGTGTGTTTTTTGTAAATGCTGTAAATTTGTGAATGATAGACCATATACTATGGTGCAAGGATATGGGAGATCGTTGAAATGCCCAGGACACTGTAATTGTAATACCAAAATGGTGGTTTACTTGGCTACATGTGTTTCTTGTCCAGCATACTATGTAGGGAAAACCACCAGAAAACTGAGGGAGCGTATTCTTGAACACAATAGAGATATCAAAAATAAAAATATGGTGAATGCCCTATATGTACACAGCAGTAAATGTGAGAATTGTAAAAGATTTATATTCTTTGTAATTGATAGAATTCCCAATTATTGGGAGAAAGGAGGTGATTATAATAATTTGTTAGAAGCTAAAGAATGTTTGTGGCAGTTAAGACTTAATGCCAGTTTGTTACCGGGTATTAATGGGCACATTTCTATTTCAAGTATTTTAAAACAAAAATCACACTGTATTTGATATACTAATGTCTATACAGCACAACACAGTTTATAAATGGTTATTTTGATTTTTTATTTTTATTTTAATTTTAACCTTGTGTTATTTTAAGGTGAAGAATATTGTAAAATGATGGGTTTATAGTATTGATTGAATTTATTTTATACTATCACTCAACAAAAACATCCAGTAATGTTTTATAATTTTTTTAGCTTATACAGGTTCTATATATTTGATGTATTAATTCAATTTTTACAATATTTATAATATTTATAATATTTATATATAATTATATGTATCTATTTATTTAATTATTATATTTACAATAGGTAAGATATTTAATACATTGCATTTTTAATCTATTGTAGTACATTTACTAACATCACAGTACAAATGAATTTTAAATATTTAAATATTTAAACAATCAATCAATTAACCAATGGCAGGCGTTGTGTAATTTAAGTAAAAAGTATTTAACTATGGTTGAATGGATATGTATTCAGTACTCTGAAGATGCCCTAAAGGTTTTACAGGGTGAAAGCGCTAAGTACTTACTACAGTTACTTTTACTTATGTTCGTGTTTTTTGGTGTATTGTGAATAAAATCTACTCGAGTGAACTTCTGAGGAGCCTTGTTGTGGCTTATCAGTTTCAACATTTGGGGAAACGTTTTGCCTGACTCACAAGAAACAGAGCTGTGGTATCTTTTGAAGTTTTGATATGCAGTTAAAAGCAGAACACAAGCAAAACACAAGGTAAAGAAAACAAATCACAACACTCAAAATATAAAAAGGCAATATACCAATACAAAATACAACAAATAAAAAGTAAACCAATCTTTTCCTCACATCAAAGTGCAGCCTGACTCACAAAAAAAGAGCTGTGACGTCTTTTGAAGTTTTAATATGCAGTTAAAAGCAGAACACAAGCAAAACACAAAGTAAAGAAAACAAATCACAGCACTCAAAATATAAAAAGGCAATAATCCAATACAAAATACAACAAATAAAAAGTAAACCAACCTTTCCCTTACATCAAAGTGGAGCAGAGTCTGGGTGTGCCTTTCGAATAAAGCTCTAAAATGATTTATTTTACCCCTTAAAAAGAAGGTTTAGTTCCTAGCTCCACTCCCCTCAGTTCACAAATGATTAACCTTAAGTGACCTCTTCTATCTTATGTATGAGTCCTTAATTCATCAGTTCTAATTTCTGCCTGACCCACAAGAAACAGAGCTGTGGTGTCTTTTGAAGTTTTAATATGCAGTTAAAAGAAGAACACAAGCAGAACACAAGGTAAAGAAAACAAATCAGAGCACTCAAAATGTAAAAGTGCAATAAACCAATACAAAATGCAACAAATAAAAAGCAAACCAACCTTTCCCTCACTCCAAAGTGGAGCAAAGTCTGAGTGAGCCTTTCCAGTAAAGCTCTGAAATGTTTTATTTTACCCCATAAATAGAAGGTTTAGTCCCTAGCTCCACCGCTCAGTTCACAAAGGATTAACTTTAAGTGACCTCTTCGATCTTATGAAGGAGTGCTTAACTGATCAGTTCTAATTTCTGCCTGACTCACAAGAAACAGAGTTGTGGTGTCTTTTGAAGTTTTAATATGCAGTTAAAAGCAGAACACAAGCAGAACACAAGGTAAAGAAAACAAATCACAGCACACAAAATATAAAAAGGCAATAAACCAATACAAAATACAACAAATAAAAAGCAAACCAACTTCTCCCTCACATCAAAGTTTAGCAACGTCTGGGTGAGCCTTTCCAATAAAGCTCAGAAATGTTTTATTTTACCCCTTAAATAGAATGTTTAGTTCCTAGCTCCACCCCCTCAGTTCACAAATGATTAACCTTAAGTGACCTCTTCTGTCTTATGTATGAGTCCTTAATTGATCAGCTCTAATTTCTGCCTGACTCACAAGAAACAGAGCTGTGGTGTCTTTTGAAGTTTTAATATGCAGTTAAAAGCGGAACACAAGCAAAACACAAGGTAAAGAAAATAAATCACAGCACTCAACCAATACAAAATACAACAAATAAAAAGCAAACCAACCTTTACCTCACAACACAGTGTAGCAGAGTCTTGGTGAGCCTTTCCAATGAAGCTCTGAAATGTTTTATTTAACCTCTTAAATAGAAGGTTTAGTTCCTACCCACCCCCTCAGTTCAAAAAGGATTAACCTTAAGTGATCCTCCTATCTTATGTATGAGTCCTTAATTGATCAGTTCTAATTTATGCATGACTCACAAGAAACAGAGCTGTGGTGTCTTTTGAAGTTTTAATATGCAGTTAAAAACAGAACACAAGCAGAACACAAGGTAAAGAAAACAAATCACAACACTCAAAACATAAAAAGGCAATAAACCAATACAAAATACAACAAATAGAAAGCAAACCAACCTTTCCCTCACATCAAAGTTTAGCAGAGTCTTGGCGAGCCTTTCTAATAAAGCTCTGAAATGTTTTATTTTACCCCTTAAATAGAAGGTTTAGTTCCTAGCTCCACCCCCTCAGTTCACAAATGATTAATCTTAAGTGACCTCTTCTATCTTATGTATGACTCCTTAATTGATCAGTTCTAATTTCTGCCTGACTCACAGGAAACAGAGCTGTGGTGTCTTTTGAAGTTTTAATATGCAGTTAAAAGCAGAAGACAAGCAGAAAACAAGGTAAAGAAAACAAATCACAGCACTCAAAATATAAAAATTCAATAAACCAATAAAAAATGCAACAATTAAAAGGCAAACCAACATTTCCCTTACATCAAAGTGTAGCAATGTCTCGGTGAACCTTTTCAATAAAGCTCTGAAATGTTTTATTTTCCCCCTTAAATAGAAGGTTTAGTTCCTAGCTCCACCACTCAGTTCACAAAGGATTAACCTTAAGTGACCTCTTCTATCTTATGCATGAGTCCATAACTGATCAGTTCTAATTTATACCTGACTCACAAGAAACAGAGCTGTGGTATCTTTTGAAGTTTTAATATGCAGTTAAAAGCAGAACACAAGCAAAACACAAGGTAAAGAAAACAAATCACAGAATTCAAAATATAAAAAGGCAATAAATCAATACAAAATACAACAAATAAAAAGCAAACCAACCTTTCCCTCACATAAAAGTGTAGCAGCGTCTGGGTGAGCCTTTCCAACAAAGCTCAGAAATGTTTTATTTTACCCTTAAATGGAAGGTTTAGTTCCTAGCTCCGCCCCCTCAGTTCACAAATGATTAACCTTAAGTGACCTCTTCTATCTTATGCATGATTCCTTAACTGATCAGTTCTAATTTCTACCTGACTCACAAGAAACAGAGTTGTGGTGTATTTTGAAGTTTTAATATGCAGTTAAGAGCATAACACAAGCAAAACACAAGGTAAAGAAAACAAATCGCAGCACTCAAGATATAAAAAGGCAATAAACCAATACAATGTACAACAAATAAAAAGCAAACCAACCTCTTCATCACATCAAAGTGCAGCAGCGTCTGGGTGAGCCTTTCCAATAAAGCTCAGAAATGTTTTATTTTACCCCTTAAATAGAAGGTTTAGTTCCTAGCTCCACCCCCTCAGTTCACAAATGATTAACCTTAAGTGATCTCTTCTATCTTATGTATGAGTCCTTAATTGATCAGTTCTAATTTCTGCCTGACTCACAAGAAATAGAGCTGTTGCATCTTCTGAAGTTTTAATATGCAGTTAAAAGCAGAACACAAGCAGAACACAAGGTAAAGAAAACAAATCACAGCACTCAAAATATAAAAAGGCAATAAACCAATACAAAACACAACAAATAAAAAGCAAACCAACCTTTCCCTCACATCAAAGTGTAGCAGCGTCTTTGTGAGCCTTTCCAATAAAGCTCTGAAATGTTTTATTTTACCCCTTAAATAGAAGGTTTAGTTCCTAGCTCCACTCCCTCAGTTCACAAATGATTAACCTTAAGTGACCTCTTCTGTCTTATGTATGAGTCCTTAATTGATCAGCTCTAATTTCTGCCTGACTCACAAGAAACAGAGCTGTGGTGTCTTTTGAAGTTTTAATATGCAGTTAAAAGTAGAACACAAGCAAAACACAAGGGAAAGAAAACAAATCACAGCACTCAAAATATAAAAAGGCAATAAACCAATACAAAATACAACAAATAAAAAGCAAACCAACCTTTACCTCACAACAAAGTGTAGCAGAGTCTGGGTGAGCCTTTCCAATAAAGCTCTGAAATGTTTTATTTTACCCCTTAAAGAGAAGGTTTAGTTCCTACCCACCCCCTCAGTTCAAAAAGGATTAACCTTAAGTGATCCTCCTATCTTATGTATGAGTCCTTAATTGATCAGTTCTAATTTCTGCCTGACTCACAAGAAACAGAGCTGTGGTGCCTTTTGAAGTTTTAATATGCAGTTAAAAGCAGAACACAAGCAGAACACAAGGTAAAGAAAAAAAAATCACATCACTCAAAATATAAAAAGGCAATAAACCAACACAAAATACAACAAATAAAAAGCAAACCAACCTTTCCCTCACAGCAAAGTGTAGCAATGTCTGGGTGAGCCTTATCAATAAAGCTCAGAATTTTTTTATTTTACCCCTTAAATAGAAGGTTTAGTTTCTAGCTCCACCCCTCAGTTCCCAAAGAATTAATCTTAAGTGACCTCTTCTATCTTATGCATGAGTCCTAAACTGATCAGTTCTAATTTCTACCCGACTCACAAGAAACAGAGCTGTGGTGTCTTTTGAAGTTTTAATATGCAGTTAAAAGCATAACACAAGCCAAACACAAGGTAAAGAAAACAAATCACAGCATCAAAATATAAAAAGGCAATAAACCAATACAAAATACAACAAATAAAAAGCAAACCAACCTTTCCCTCACATCAAAGCGTAGCAGCGTCTGGGTGAGCCTTTCCAATAAAGCTCAGAAATGTTTTATTTTACCCCTTAAATAGAAGGTTTAGTTCCTAGCTCCACCCCCTCAGTTCAGAAATGATTAACCTTAAGTTACCTCTTCTATCTTATGTATGAGTCCTTAATTGATCAGTTCTAATTTCTGACTGACTCACAAGAAACAGAGCTGTTGCATCTTCTGAAATTTTAATATGCAGTTAAAAGCAGAACACAAGCAGAACACAAGGTAAAGAAAACAAATCACAGCACTCAAAACATAAAAAGGCAATAAACCAATACAAAATACAACAAATAGAAAGCAAACCAACCTTTCCCTCACATCAAAGTTTAGCAGCGTCTTGGTGAGCCTTTCTAATAAAGCTCTGAAATGTTTTATTTTCCCCCTTAAATAGAAGGTTTAGTTCCTAGCTCCACCGCTCAGTTCACAAAGGATTAACCTTATAGGTTATAGGTTAGTACTAGGCTAGCTGCCCTTGCGAGATTCAAACCCTGTACATTGTGTTTGTATGGCAAACACCTTAACCATTAGGCCACCCTCCCAACCCCTATTCTATCTTATGCATGAGTCCATAACTGATCAATTCTAATTTCTACCTGACTCACAAGAAACAGAGCTGTGGTGTATTTTGAAGTTTTAATATGCAGTTAAAAGCAGAACACAAGCAGAACACAAGGTAAAGAAAACAAATCACAGCACTCATAATATAAAAAGGCAATAAACCAATACAAAATACAACAAATAAAAAGCAAACCAACCTTTCCCTCACATCAAAGTGTAGCAGCGTCTTTGTAAGCCTTTCCAATAAAGCTCTGAAATGTTTTATTTTACCCCTTAAATAGAAGGTTTAGTTCCTAGTTCTTCTCCCTCAGTTCACAAATGATTAACCTTAAGTGACCTCTTCTATCTTATGTATGAGTCCTTAATTGATCAGTTCTAATTTCTGCCTGACTCTCAGGAAACAGAGCTGTGGTGTCTTTTGAAGTTTTAATATGCAGGTAAAAGCAGAACACAAGCAGAACACAAGGTAAAGAAAACAAATCACAGCACTGAAAATATAAAAATGCAATAAACCAATACAAAATGCAACAAATAAAAAGCAAACCAACCTTTCCCTTACAGCAAAGTGTAGCAAAGTCTGGGTGAGCCTTTCCAATAAAGCTCTGAAATGTTTTATTTCCCCCCTTAAATAGAAGCTTTAGTTCCTAGCTCCAACTTCTCAGTTCACAAAGGATTAATCTTAAGTGACCTCTTCTATCTTATGCATGAGTCCTTAACTGATCAGTTCTAATTTCTACCTGACTCTCAAGAAACAGAGCTGTGATGTCTTTTGAAGCTTTAATACACAGTTAAAAGCATAACACAAGCAAAACACAAGGTAAAGAAAACAAATCACAGCACTCAAAATATAAAAAGGCAATAAACCAATACAATATACAACAAATAAAAAGCAAACCAACCTTTCCCTCACAGCAAAGTGTAATAGAGTCTGGGTGAGCCTTTCCAATAAAGCTCTGAAATGTTTTATTTACCCCTTAAATAGAAGGTTTACTTCCTAGCTCCACCCCCTCAGTTCACAAATAATTAACCTTAAGTGACCTCTTTTGTATTATGTATAAGCCCTTAATTGATCAGTTCTAATTTCTGCCTGACTCACAAGAAACAGAGCTATGGTGTTTTTTGAAGTTTTAATATGCAGTTAAAAGCAGAACCCAAGCAAAACATAAGGTAAAGAAAACAAATCACAGCACTCAAAATATAAAAAGGCAATAAACCAATACAAAATACAACAAATTAAAAGCAAACCAACCTTTCCCTCACATCAAAGTGTAGCAACATCTGGGTGAGCCTTTCCAACAAAGCTCAGAAATGTTTTATTTTACCCTTTAAATAAAAGGTTTAGTTCCCAGCTCCACCCCCTCAGTTCACAAATGATTAACCTTAAGTGACCTCTTCTATCTTATGTATGAGTCCTTAATTGATCAGTTCTAATTTCTGCCTGACTCACAAGAAACAGAGCTGTGGTATCTTTTGAAGTTTTAATATGCAGTTAAAAGCAAAACACAAGGTAAAGAAAACAAATCACAGCACTCAAAATACAAAAAGGCAATAAACCAATTCAAAATACAACAAAATAAGAAGCAAACCAACCTTTCCACCAACCTTTCCCTCATAGCAAAGTGTAGCAGAGACAGGGTGAGCCTTTCCAATAAAGCTCTGAAATGTTTTATTTTACCCCTTAAATAGAAGGCTTATTTCCTAGCTCCACCCCCTCAGTTCACAAAGGATTAACATTAAGTGACCTCTTCTATCTTATGTATGAGTCCTTAGTTGATCAGTTCTAATTTCTGCCTGACTCACAAGAAACAGAGCTGTGGTATGTTTTGAAGTTTTAATATGCAGTTAAAAGCAGAACACAAGCAAAACTCAAGGTAAAGAAAACAAATCACAGCACTCAAAATATAAAAAGGCAATAAACCAATACAAAATACAATAAATAAAAAGCAAACCAACCTTTCCCTCACAGCAAAGTGTAGCAGAGTCTGGGTGAGCCTTTCCAATAAAGCTCTGAAATGTTTTATTTTACCCCTTAAATAGAAGGTTTAGTTCCTAGCTCCACCCCCTCAGTTCACAAAGATATATAAAGCTCTGATTACCAGTCTGGTGTCCTGTATTTTTTGGGCTCATGAGCGTTATAGTGTAAGCAGAGAAGATAGGCATCCCATCCTGGTGAGAGCAAGGTGGGATCTCAGTTGTACTTTTACATGTGATATCTAGCAGACGATGAGTACTCATGAGGGAGCTGTACTGCAAGAGGGCAAGGCTAAGTCTGACTGATACATTGAGGCATGAGATAGATGATAGAGAACCCACTGCATCTCATCCCCTGGGGTGGGATGTGTACACACAAAGTGGGGGTGGATTGGGTAATAAAAAATCACCATTAGCAAGGTGATGCTGCCCAGGGACTGCATCCTCTTCACTGACCTCAAACATGGCTCAGGGTTATTCCAAGCAAGCATCATGTGCTTTATCATAGTGTGAAGCATTTTCTTTTTACAGTATAACATATGTATGTGAATTCTTCCATAGGTCATAGGAATTGAGGAATATTGTACTACTTAGCAAAGTTGTTTATTTATTTAAATACACACACACACACACACACACACACACACATATATATATATATATATATATATATATATATATATATATATATATATATATATAGTTTGTTAATCTTGAAGAGTGCTGATAATAAAGGGCCAAATTAGAACCCAGTCTCAGTGGTTACAAAGATACAAGAACACAGTAATAAAAAACTATAACAGTATGCATTCGGTCTGAAAGGGGCCATGGTAAGACAGAAGTATGCTGTGTATAGCTGCAACGGGTTCAGGCGCCTAGGCAATGAGACATTTTCCTGTAGTACATTTGGCTGGGGACACTTGGCTGAAGTGACATTCAGCTGTAGAGAAATATGGCTGTTGTGAATTCCCTGTGGGCAAAGAGAAGCACACACTGCCATGCTCACAGCTTTAATAACCAAATGCATGGAGGCAGAAGAAGTAACGAGTGTTGTGCTCAGTGTACAGTACATACTTATGTAATTAGAACATGTAGAAGTGTGCTACAACATAGATGAAATCCGGCAGGCTAGTGTAGTCACATTTATGCTCCAGTATGCATTTTAGGTAATGTTCCCTAGACACTGTGAAGGGGGTAGTGGTCCACACACACTGATTATAAAGGCACTGCCCATTGTGCACTACATTTTTACTGCCACAGGCATGCCCTCTGGCCAGTCTTCTGCTGATGCCTGCCATATTGCCTGCTATCTGATGTTCCCTTGGAAACCATAAACATTGTTTTCCCCCTGTGCATTTCGTTATTGAAGTTGTGGGCATGGCAACACATTCTTCTCTTTGCCCACAGGGAATCTGCAAACAGCCATATTTCTCTGCAGCTAACTCTCACTTCAGCCAAGTGTCCCCAGTCAAATGTACCACAGGTAAATGTCTCGCTGCCTAGGTGCCTGAATCCATTACATGTTACACTATGTAACTGTTGTCTCATTTAAATACTATCTACACTGAGTAGAAAATTATAGCCATAGAAAGGTATCAGTGCTATAGAAAAATAGTTATATACATTTAGTGCAACATGTCACTTCCTTAGGGTCAAATTCATTAACAGTTATAGTAAGTGCTGCTATCGTGTTGGAAGCTCAGTATGCCATACGCACAATAGCACTCTATATGGTATGACTTTACACAACGTGCAGAACCTCAAAGCAAACGGAAATGGCAAAATATGCTAAAAAAAAGCATAAAGAGCTGCATTACATGCTAATTAACTAATCCAGCATGGTGGACCTATTAAGGAAGTTATAAAGCACTCAGTGCTTACTTTCCCTGAACTCCAAAACCCTTTGGAATGCAGGCACAATTTCACTTAGCATCAGCAACCCCTAACATTTTTTCTATCATTATGTTATATGTACAGCTGCTGCTGCTGGAGACCTCAGGCAGTAGGAAGAAGGGTGTTTAAACCCCACTTGTCTTATCATGGATGGCATGACACTGAAATTGCAGAGTGATACAGGGTGGACAGGGAATCACTACAGGAACTATGCAACTTTTGCCTTCCCTGACAAAGAGCCCAGGGAAATCACAGAGAGCCCATCCCAGTGGAAACAATGATATGTGTAGCATTCCATATACTATCTACTGGTACTTTCCTTTAAACTCTGAGGGGATATATTAGGGGTGTCACAGGCATCAGCCTCTAGAATATTACATCATGTTTTAGATGCAATGCTGCGACATGTAAGGGATTGCATTTGTTTCTCACACTGCTTCAGGAAGGACAGCAAAGGGCAGGACCACAGTATCAAGGACCACAGGCAGGGACAACAGCATCAGATACAGATGAGTGTTCTGAGGGAAAATCACCAACTGCAGATGGTGCTGGAAGGTGGAGAACTGTACAGCAGGCCTTGGTTCTGGCTAAGTGGCAAAGGATATCACACATGCTCACTACCTAGGTCAAAGCCTAAGACTCCATAGACATAGAAATATGAAAACTGTTGCCTGTCAAACTCCACAGCCTTTACTTAACCCATGTTTTATGACTAGCATCAGAAATGGACAATCCCCCAAGGTCATGATTTGTACCTGCAGTAATGACAAGGTAAGTGTGGAACCTGTAAGGAAAAAAAAAAGTTATATAACCAAGTACTCTCATAAGGAAATATGTATATGCCCCTAAGCAGAGCATTTGTCTAAGGCATGCATTTATATCAGTAATAGCTTATATGACTAAGGTTTGTGATATACAGCTATGTATTACCCAATACTACGTGTCAAGCATGTTACTCGACCACTGTCTATAAAGCACAGAACAAGTCAATTATATCATAATTTGCACAAGTATAGCAAGAAGCAAGACTGAAATCTCTACTGCTTTGACAGCTTTACTTACAATACTAACTGAAGTACAATGAGGTTCAACAATTATGTAAACAATTATTCATAAATGAGTAGGAACAAGAAATCAAACATTTTCTTCTGAAATACATACAGAAAAATACAAGCTTGTGAGTAAGCAAGTAGTAACTATTCACTGTATGCATCAGACATATATACAACCCTACGTCACAACGACATGTGCAGAGGGCAGGGCACAGTCATCATCATTTGCATTTGGTTGAGGGGTGGCAGTAGGGTAAGGCTGACATCAAAGAAGTGAGTGCATGTGTGAGTAAGGAACAAAGTATTTATGTAAAGTATACCATGGTCAGGGCCAGTAAAAGATATGTATAACACTCAGCAGTACTGTTTAAATAGCTTGCATGTTTATGAGGTGGTATGGGCAATTTTATTTTTAAATGTATGTGTGTCTGCATGAGTACAATCAAGCACTGTGCTAACACTACATCCTGACATTTCAGACATGTGGGAGCTGTGCATGGTAGAGTAGTGAATTCAGTGTCATTGCACCCAACCATCAGAAATGTATATTTAAAGTACATTTTCTTTATCCTTTGCACTCTGTTTGGCATTGTGCTCCATTGACTGGCAGCAGTCATTAGCAGTAAACAACAGTTCACTTCCCAAGGTAAAAATTGACAAGTTTCATTTGGAATACCACCAATAGTGCTATTGAGATTGATGTGATTCTATGCTGCCAAGTGGCATGTAAATGCAGAAGGCAATAATAATAAAAAAATACAAAAATTGTTTTGGATAACAATTTAAAGAATATGAAATGATTCAAAGTGTATATCTAGCAGAGAGAAGACCACCAAGTGCATTGCACTAACACATTTAGCTTTCTCATATCTCCTTGCCACATTGCTTACTATCATTCATGTCTCTGACCATGATATGCTTTACATATCTTCTATGTAATCAATGTAAGTTTGTCTTTGTGGAGCTTTTCTCCCCTGGACTCCACTGAAAGTGGACATGTATCCAGTCGGACTATCCCAGTAAACAAATGTAAAATAAAATAAATAAATGTTGGTGCACTTTTCTCAGCACTCTGGACAGTAGTGAGAGAAGAAAGTCAGTCTGTCACATAACTATCTCTATAGCTTAAGGTATAAATGATGTGATAATAAGAGAAATAGTACAGGTGATGTAGAATTCAAAACCTGTTTACAGATCATTTTACAGAGGGAAGTCTTAGTAAATACTGACACTCATTTTGGTGTACAAATTTGCTGAGGTAGAAAACTTAAATAATCTCTGTATTGACTAAATCTGACCTACAGATATGCCATTTTAAATTATGTCACTATTAATTGTGGGAGCTGTGTGTAACATGAAAGCATTTTTGCTGTTCCCTGTCCCCTTTTCCATTCCCACAGCATTAGCTAAAGCCCTGATATTGTGAGACATGAATGATAGTAAGCAATGTGGCAAAGAGATGTGAGAAAGCTAAATGTGTCAGTGCAATGCACTTGTTGGTCTTCTCTCTGCGAGATATACACTTTGAATCATTTCATATTCTTTTAAATTATCCAAAACAATTTTTGTAATTTTTTATTATTATTGCCTTCTGCATTTGCATGCCACTTGGCAGCATGCAATCACGTTTCACTGCTTAAAGAAAAAAGTGAAACATTTAATTTGGCCTCTCTTCTGTAGTGCAAATAAGCTTGGCATTGATGTGTATCCATCAGCACCCTGGATAGCAATGATTGCAGAAAATGCATCTGACAGATGTCCAGCTCTGTTGCGCAAGGTGTAAATGAAATGAATTGAGAGAAAAAAGACAGATGATGCAGTTCCTGTTTAGTGATCATTGAACAATCCTACAATGGCAAGTGTGGAGGGAGTCCCAAACACAAGTTTTAACTACTAAGCATTGTTGTTCTTATTATTTTCCATAGAACATCCTCAGAGTTAAAACCAATACAAAATCCAAGTTTAAAAGAAGTATCAGATGATTTACATGATCATCCCTACCCAATAAAATATATGTCTCTGTTTCCTCTTTTCTTTTTAAAGTTATAGTGTATTTCACAACATGTTCAAGAAATATAATCAAGCACTAACCAATCAAAAATGTTATTCTCTATCTGAAATCGTATATTGTTACTGACAAAACTTCTAATATAATTTTTCTAAAATAAAACATATCTCTGTAAATAAGAAAATGATGGCTACTTCCCATATACTGAAGTATATAATAAACAATAAAATCAATGACCCCCACTTTAATGCATCTAAAACTATTTTTATACCCAAAGAACAAGCCGACCCAAGAAACCCAGATAGTTATAGATCTATCTCACTATTAAACATTGACACTAAAATACTAACATCCATACTGGCTAACAGATTGAAAAACTTAATAGATAAAATGATTTCCCGCGAACAATCTGGTTTTACAACTCTCAGACAAATGAGCGATAACACACTAACTCTTAATACCTTAATCTCCCATGCTAAACACTCTAACTTAAATGTATACACTAATTAGCGATGCCCATAAAGCCTTTGATAGAGTAAATATAGAATTTTTATTTCAAACACTGCCCTACTTCAATATTCTGCAAAAATTCATCCAGATCCTACAAATTCTATACAATAACCCCTACACATCTTTATACATTAACAAAACTTGGTCTAAGAGAATTTTAATTAAAAATGGAACTCGGCAAGGATGTCCTCTATCTCCTATACTCTTTAACTTATATCTTGAACCACTCTCTTAAATATCAAACAAAACCTTTACCATAACCCCCCAATAATATATAACACCAAAATCTTCTTCTCAGCCTTTGCAGATGATTTAAACAGATATTGTACTACACCAATCTCAGATGTAGACAAAATATTATCTGCTATAGAACACTTCTCAAAAATATCAAATTACAAATTAAATCTTAAAAAAAAAACTAGCATATTTCCTTTAAAAACTCCCAAACCATTCTCACTTTTACCCCTAATAGGAAAAATAAAAACAAAGGAGGTAATCAACTATTTAGGTACTACTTTTTCAACAAACAATGAAGATTTCTACTCAAATAATATAACTCAAAAATGGCAGAATATAATTTTAGACCTCAACAGATGGAAAAACCTAAAATTACCTTTCCGGGCTAAAGTCTCAGTAATTAAAATGAATGTATTACCCAGACTACTTTATATATTCATGAATACCCAATTAAACATACTAAATAATTTTTTTAGACAGATTCATACTTTGCTTGCAAAATTTATATGGGATCCTAAAAACACCAGAATCTCATATACTAAACTTTCGATCCCAAAAAGTAAAGGCGGCTTAGACCTTCCCATCTTCGAGATCTATTACCTAATCATGAATGCCAATAGAATTATGTGTATAGTGGAACACAACCCAAAAAAATAAAGATTGGTCCCCCACGTGGATAATAATATACCAAAAACATATCAAAAGCTTGGATATTAACCCCAAAGCTCTACCCTTTCTAAATACCACCTTAATGAAACCATACAGTATAACATTAAACACTCTATCTTACTAACTCAAAAACTCTTTAAATATTTAAATCTGACACAAGCTATGATGATGTTAGAACCTTTACACAAAAATACCAACCTCAAAATAAACATTCAGACCCTAAATCTGAACCCCTCTCCTACATTAATTAATATAACCATTCAAGATATATACCCACTTCTAAACAGTTCTATACAAGAAACGAGGAGTCAACTGAACCTTCCCAAATCCTACCTAGTAATTCTAAGGCAAATTAAAGAACTATGTTCCAGCTATATACAAAACGGCAATATAACCAACAATGATTTATTAACTTGTAATTCCCTATGGAAGACCATCCATTCAACTAAAAAATATATCACTAATTCATATAAATTAATCAAAGACATTAAATTAAAAAAAAACATACTTGTTTTAGACTTTTGGAAAAAAAATAATCCATCCATTGATAACTTTCAACTAATTCAAGCAATTAATTTAACAAATAAATCCATACTCCTTATAAAACTAGCATTTACCCAAGTCATGATTTATAACAATGCATATTTCACTCCTGTTATTTTACATAAATTTAACTCTAAGAAATCCCCTCTTTGTCCACACTGCGAAACTCTATTGGCCAATATACTTCATCTATTCTGGAGCTGTAAGTGTGTATTTAAACTTTGGAACTCCCTTAAATTTCAATTACAACAAATGGGCTATCAGTCATCCACACTCACCAGGGAATTTACTCTCCTACATATCATACCAAAGAATATTTCTAAAACTCATGCAATTACTATGATTAATCTTTTTCTCCTAATAAAACTCTATATAGCAATCAATTGGCTTAACCTAACTAACATTTCCTGGGAGAATTTTAGATTAATGGCAACTAAGCATCTCTTAGCCCAAAAGATTTTAATTGACAAGGGGAATAAAAACATCAAGCACAGGAAATTATGGGAACGAACATTTAATATTATTCTGGCCTAGCTCATTACAATATATTAAAATTAACTACATATAAAAAACTCCATATTAACCTATATCTATAGCCCAAAAAACTTTTCTCATTTTTCTTCTCCCTCTTTTTTATAATGTATTTTTCTAATCACAATAACTTTCACTGAATTGTAACAATTTCTCTCTTGAGTATTGAAAGCATCCATGTATATAGTGTAAATAGTATTGTTTGATTGTGTGATGTCACCTCTACATATTATACTATGCTTGTTACCTTATATCAATGAAAATAATAAATAAAGAATTTTTGAAAAAAAAAATCATGGCTACTAAAAGTAATATCAATTTAGCGTTTAAAGTCTTTGTGCCATCAGAAAACATTTAAAGTTTACTGTTTCATTAAGACCTGGAAGCTTATCTGCCCACAGTCTTATTCACCACCAGATTCATGGCATTCAAGTAGTATATTGTAATTACCTACACATTCTTCCATATTAAAATCATCAACTATGAAAAATTTAAATTTTTTGAAATTAGTGCACCTTAGTCAGTGTTTGACTAAAGAATTGCTAGTTTTTTTTTCTTTATAGCCAAATTGTGTTCATAAGTTCTTCTCAACAGTTTCTCACAGTTTTTCAAACATAGAACCTTCGGCAGGAATCACAAAATATCAAGTAAACCACTCCATGTGAATCACAATTATATCTGTTTCTTGCCCAAAGGTGTAAATTCAGTGTCTTGATGTGGATGTTAGAAGTGTTGCTAATGAATTGGCACTACTTACCTGCCACATTTGTAAGTACCACATATATTTTTTTTTCGGATGGTATAGTTTGATGATGTTCTAACCTGCATCTCAGGTCATGGATTCTTTTGTAGGTAAATGAATGGCTGTGAATAATAATTTGAGCTAAAGTACCATTTCCTAAAATAATCTTCCAATTTTCTCTAAGTATGTCTCTGATAAGATGCATGTCACTGGAAATAGGAAGTGGAAAAGCCATGTTGTATTTAACCAATAAAGTATCTGTGGAGGTCAACTCATCTTCTCTGTTTGCCATAGTGACTGGCAGATTTTTCATCAAACTAGGTTTGACTTTATTTGATCTGAGCAGAAATGCTCCCTTGATGATATTCATAAGGTAGTTAATGTCATAGCCTTTTTGGAAAAAAAGCGATTTTAAATATTCTACTTCTTCCAAAAAAATAGTTTGTTTACTGGTGAGCCTAAAAAGTCTGATGAATTGTCCTTTTATCATCCCTTTCTTCATATGGAAGTGGTGTTAATGTTTCCTGTGTGGGTATTGATATCATGGAGAGAGGCCTCAGTACCTGAATTGGCAGGGTTGAAAAGGTCCTCTGTCAGACTGCAAAAACAATGCCACATCTGGCACTGGCACAGGCAACTGACACAGGAGACAGTGATGACAGTTCTGAGGGTGTGGTCTAGATTCTTACTGTTCTCAAGCTGGATGTGTATGAATCTTCTATATCCCTTACCTATCCCCAGTTATGGTGTCCCCCAACCTTTTATGTCTATCAACATCCCTGGCTCGTATGTCCTGTATGTTTGTGCCTCCTAGCTAACCTACCCTACCAACCTGACCCTAGCATTCCTAAACCTTTTCCTTAACATTTGTCTCTCTATTAAAGAAGATGGAAAATGGGTACCTGTTCCAAAAAAAAAAAAAAATTACACTCCATACATATCTCTTCACTTCACCTATGTGTCTTATTAAGAACTTGATTTGGGCCAATTGGCTATATAACATCATTCTGTTGTTGTCACCCCATGCCTGGTAGAGAGACTCACCAAAGGCATGAAATTCTTTGTAGAATTCTAAATTTCTGTTCCGAAGACGTGGATCACTATGGTGCCCTCCCACCACTCTCCTGCAAATTTCTATATTTTTCCTGTGTGCTACTCTCTGCTTGCCCCCACATTTTCACCAATGTCCTATTACCCCATTTTGTACATGATTAGTCTGGTCAAAAAAGAGTCCCACACAACACACATGGCCAGAAATGGCACATGTAAAAGCCTTAAATTTTTATCCTCAGCATTTGCACTGAGGTTGGCATAACACACCAATACTGAGTGATGGTGAACATTGATTAATTTCCTATGGCAAAAGCTGAAGATGTTAATTTCAGCTGCAGTAATCAGGCTACTTTTGTACAAATGTGCTCAAATATGCTGCATCATGGGAATAAGATTAAAGGCAGACTAAAGACAGTACTGTGATACAATTACTGTAATAGTTCTTAGGCGGCTGGATGTGATAAACTAGACATACCTAAATTGTATGTTGAGATAATTATTCATATTCATATCATATAGTTAACCGGAAATGTCTGCTTCTCCCCATTTACAATAATTCATTAACATACCATTTAAATAGTGCAGCAAGACATCATTTGCAAAAACACTGCAGCCCCAGTAGGGAGACTTAGTAAATAGCCTTATCCTTCTTGTGTAGTAATGTTGATTGCACTCATGACAGAGTAATAATGAGGTAATAAGTAAGAGTAACACACCATACAGATTGTCCTACATGTCCCAGAAAACATATTGTTGCTATTCGTCTCTCCATCTGTCTATAGCTCTTTCTCTCTCTGCTCACCCCCACTGCTCCAGTAAGTTGTCACTGTACTTCAGTTGTGTTATTTAAAGGGTGCAAAGTAATAATTCCTTTGTGGCATGAAGAGATAATACTCACATGTAAAGACAGATTTGTTACTACTTTCAACAGTTGTAATCCAGGCATTAGTTAAGTGTTACTAATTGTTTTAGTACATTATTTTATCTGTAGCTGTTGCCTACATATTGTTATGAGCCAACGCTATCTTGCTTCTGTCATAAGCTACTTTGCCTTGCCTCCCCCTCCCCCTGTCTATGTATCTTCTCCTTTCTATCATTAGTCTTCCTCCTCTGCATTTACACAATGTCTGACATTGAAGTTCAACTGCAGCTGACACTAAATGGAAGTACACAGCTTATGGCAACATCCTAAGAATTGTTGCCTTCTGATACATTAGTCTGGTGCCCTTTGTGTTGATGTGCTTAGCGACATATATTCAGGTTAATGTACTTTTTAACAAGCTGAAGAGTTGAATTTATAGCTTACAGTTGTCAGGATGTAATGAAGATTAATGCATACATTTTCATTTTAGGAAATCTACTGTCACATTGGGGTCCTTGTGAAGTATGATTTCTTAAGTGGTGTGTTTTGATAATGCTCAGGTATTATTTTTTTTTCTTGAAATGCTTATATGGTTCTAGTCGAGATTTATGCAAAAATGTTTTTGAATGCTTTTAATGAATCTTGTGGTTGCAAATGTTTAATACACTTTTCATCAACACTCTATTATCCTGCTCTATATTAGTATGCCTGCACCATTTTGTGAGGCCTGTTTTTGTAGTTTGCCTGAATAATTATACTGATAAAGCAAACAGCGTGAAAACAGAAATATGTGCAGAAATGAAACATGCACTAATGTGTTAATATGTCTGTATTGTATATTCTTGTCACCAACTGTCCACCTATTCCTACCAGTTCTGTGTCATCCAAGAAACCGCTTTGATTCCAAAATTTTTTCAGAAGCTATTTTTCCACCAGCAATGCTTGGTTCCTCACGTAGTTCATGTTATACCTGCAGCATTCACATAAGGCTTGACTAAATGCAACTGTCATGACAAATGTGTAAATAATGAAACATGACCATAAAATATATATGTTGTATATTCTAGCAGTTTCACATATGGTTGTAGGTGTAAAATCCTTCCCTGTGCAAAAGTTAGCAAAGAGCCCCATAGGCTATTGCTAATTCCCAATGTAAGTTCAACACCTAAATATATGATTGGACATGTCCAAATACTTTGCCATCAACAGTGTAATTGTGCCTGGCAGTGCTACCGTTCTGTCAGAGAGTACAAAAATAGATGCAACAAATAATTCTTTGTGAGAATCACAGTGCTGTTGCATTGCCCTCTGCACACATATGCATTTGCCCAAAAACCTGTATCGCACAGTACCATCTCTTCCAAACAGTGGATTCTTACCAATTACAATTGTGCCTTTTCACATCATTAAATTCATACTTCTCTTATGGAACTTGCAAATAGTACTGTGCTCTCTTTATTGTATAAACAGATAAGTAGGAGGTTTGATGCCCAATGTGGGAAAATTGTGTGTATAATGCTTGGAGCTGTGCCTGGTTCGCCCTGAGGAGAATAATTTAGCTCTGCACATAGCTCCCTTATCACACTTTATACAGAAACATCCTCTCTGCAACATAACGATGAGGTCATCTTTTCAAAAGTGTCCACTCTCCAATTAAGAATCAGACTTCTTCTGTGGTGCCTGTGTAATACTGTGCTCTCTTTATTGTATAAACAGATAAGTAGGAGGTTCCATACTCAACATGGGAAATGCATGTGCGTGGGGGGGGGGGTTATCGTGACAGATAAGTAACACTTGCTGCTGTGTCCACTTCCACTAAGGAGACTACATTTAGCTTTACATTCAGCTATGTTATCCCACTTTTAATGGAAACATCATCCCTGCAACACAATAAGGTCATCTCGTCAAAAGTGCACTCTCTCCCCTTAAGAGTTGTAATTCTGACATAATGGTTTTCAATAATACTGTGGTCTCTAGATTTTGTAAATAGATAGATAAGAGATTTGATGCTCAGGCTAAAAAACTGTTATGTATAATACTTGGTGCTTTGTCCAGTTCCCCGAGGTGAATGCATTTAACTTTGTACATAGCTTCCTTATCCCACTTTAACAGAAACATACTTTCTGTAAACAATGATGATGTCATCCTGTGAAAAGTGCACTCTCTCCCCTTAAGAATCACACTTCTTCTTTGGCACTTGTGAATAATACTGTGTTCCCTGGATTGTTTAACTAGATTGGTAGGGCGTTCAATCCTCAACAAGGAATATGTGTGTGTATGTGGTGGGGGGACAATGAGAAGCAAGTAATGCTTATTGCTCTGTCGACATCCCCTGAGGAGAATATACTGAACCTTGCACATAGTTTCCTTATATCACTTTTAACAGAAATATCCTCTCTGTGACACAATGATGAGGTCATCCTGCCAAAAGTGCAAAAGTGCACTGTTTCCCATAACAATCACACAACTTCTGTGGTGCTTGTGAATAATATTGTGCTCTGTAGATTGTGTAACTAAATAGGCAGGCAGTTCAATGCTCAAGTGATATGTTTGCCTGGAACTGTAATATAACATGAGTGCATTGAGTTTTAATCATAGCAGTGTTTTTACAATGAAATGGTGATGTCATTCCCTCAAGGATGTCATGTTTCACACATAGTCAGCCTTCTACTATGGTGCATGCATTTAGATTATGTAACTACATAGGTAGGATGTTCGAATCTCACAGAGTGAATTTACATGTGTAGGGCTGTAGAGTCAGATAAGTATAACTTCCAGAATAGCTGACATCAATCCACTTCCACATGGGGACACTTTTAGACAGGTAGATGAGTCCCCCATCCCCTTATCTCACTTTTCATAACAGCATCTTCTCTGCACCATATTAATGCGGTCATTCTTTCTAAAGTGCATTATCCAGCTATGAAAGTCAGACTTCTCTTGTGGCATTTGTGTTTCTTGCACTGTTCTCTAGAATGCCTAACTAGATAGGAGGTTTGAATACAGTGATCATCTTTTAAAAGTGTATGTGACTGTAAATGGAGCCAAGATTGGTTTACGCACATTTGTGATGGCAACATTTACAGCCCCAGATGGCTATAATAGTCATTTTAACACATGCACACACACACACACACACACACACACACACACACACACACACACACACACACACACACACACACACACACACACACACACGCACACACGCACACATGCACGCACGCACACACACACACACACACACACACACACACACACACACACACACACACACTCATCTCCTTGGGAATACACTGCTGATTTCCTCCCTTTGTAGATACTGTATATCTTGCTTGTACTTGGAATTCTCTTGTGGTACTGACTGTTCATATTGCACTCTATAGATGGTGCAACTAAATAGGTAGGTGATTTGAGTCCACCCTTGCTTAAACAGTGTGACTGTGATACTATAATATACATAAAGGTACCTGCCAACCAGTGTTAAGTACATTTCCACTTATGAAATGTATTTTCAGTGGTACAGTGTTGAACTAGTAAATTTTAACATCCCTAGGGAAAGCACATTTTTGTCAATACAATGATTACATAATACATATTGCAGTATATCACAGATGTAGTGCGACTTTTCCTGGGGTGCGTGACTTTAATACTGTGCTTTGTAGACTGTGTAACTACATAGGTAGGACATTTGAGTCCAGCTATTAGTGTGCCTCTTACTCTTGTACTGTATAAAAACTACTCTTCAAATACATATATGATATGTAGCTGTACAGTATTATGTATTATTGTACACTTCGACCACATTTTACCATAAACATCCAGGTAATAAACAAGGGCGATGTCATACATTCAACTGTGCACTGTCACAGTTGTACAGCAACATGTCATGTGGCACTTGCAATTCAGGCACTGATCTGTAGCTTGTGATTTTAAGTAGTTAGTTCAAATTCAGCCATCACTGCTCAGGCTACACCATGTCAGTCTTACTGTGACTGTACATGTCACTAACATTGTTGTCAAGCACATCTGCTGTGCGCATGTATAGATGTTTATTCCTGTTAAGAAAAGCTGTGATAAATGTCATGTAATAAATGACAATGTTTTTAGTCAAAGAAATGATGGCATGCTATTACATTTTCCTTACATAACAGTTATAGTAAATGTTCGCCTTTGGCAAAAGAGAATGGGTCAGTATCCTGTATGTAGTCACCTTACTACAGCAATTACTAATACAGATATCCGTTGCAGCAATAACATTATATAATTTCTTTAAATACTGACATATCTTACATTGAAGTGACACATCTACTGTAGTGCATTCATTTTCTACAATATCGTGTATTTCATGTGGTCAAATGTTCAGGTGTTCAAACCTACATTCAGTGCCTGTTAGCACTGTTGGGCCTTATACTGTAATGCATGAAT
>NC_056734.1:856378086-856463086 GCF_019279795.1 Protopterus annectens
TCAATGATCTAAAGAACAGTTTTGATTGAAATCTGCTTATTTAACCTTGTGTAGTAGCTTGCATTCAGAAGAATTTGTCTTCTGAGCTTTATGTACTCTAGAAAATTTTCACTTTCACCCCTCCCTATCTCTTGACAGAATGTTAAATGCAATTCACTGCATCTGCAACAGCAGCTTTGTGGTTTGATATATGCATATGTTGAGACCACTTCTATATGTGGAAGACCACAAGGATGTTGGTACAATACATTTCTGTGTACACTAAGCTACCAAGGCCAGGAACATGAATAAAATTTTGTATAAAAATAGTCTGAGCTGAGGTAGAGTGTGTTGAACGGGTTATAAAGGGGATGACCATGAGAATTTACTGGAGCATAAAGAGCTCAAAGGGCAAATTATTTTGTTTACATATCACCCCTCTGGACTAATTGATTGAATATCTGTCAAATATATTCTTAAGTTGAGAACCTTGAATTTGTAAGCCTGGCTGAGTTTTTATTAAGTATTTTGTGACCTTTTTATATATTCTTATTTGATGAGTTATATTGGAGTTTTATAGTTGTATTTAGAATTTTCTTTTATAACAGGGATTATAGGTCTTTGCAAGTTATTTAAGTGGGTGGCTTGGAATGTTAATTGTTCTGATGAAGTTTTCAATCAATTGAGATTACTGTTGTAATAAACAAGTTCTCTGTCGATCCTAGTGTTATATTTGTTTTTAATTTATTTTATAATTGCTCACCGATAACATTGTCCAAGTGTTTATGTTAGTATAAAAGGAACCTGCAATAAATAGCACAGCTGGTTAGAAGAAAAAAGGATTGCAAACTACAAGATACTGAAGCAGTGGACAGGTAGGAAGTAAATAGGGAAGGGGATGACGGACCTCTGGAGCTAGAAGCTGTATGGGGGAGATTCCTGGACAAAACAATGATACATTAATAAGATAAGAAAATAATGCAAATGAGGTGTCATGGAACTGTGAAAGCTTCTGAATTCATTATCTGGACTGCTTGCTTTCTAGAAGAATTGTTTATAAAATATATGTTCATGATGTAAGCTATTCCCCAAGCTGAAGAGAATCTTATTTTTTTACCTGTAAGTAAACTTGAGTTTTGAAATCTATAAAACTGGCCTTCAGACTTTTTTAATTACATACTAATTACATACTAATTACATACTAAACAAAGGTTGTATTTCAGTGATTTTATAAGAGCTGAGACTGAAATTGGTCCATTGGGATCAGAGTCTTACCCAGACAAGAAAATGCAAAAAATAAAATAAATAATAAATATATAAATAAATAAATAAATAAAAACAATTGGTTGTTTTTAGTGGGCAACAAAATAAAGTTTCCTATCAAACTGGATTTGGATTGTTTCTACCTAAATGATTTCTCTACTGCTGTTTCTCACCCAGGTATGGAATGTAATAATGGTTAGTGAAACAACTACTGACTCTGAAAAGGAAGGCCTATGCTCCCACACACACCCTCTGTGCAAAGATGTAACTTGAAATCCTTTCAATGGCATAATCCCTGCGCTCATAAAGGAACTCATGTTGGGAACAGGATTCTCATAACAGAGAAAAAGGTTTCTGTTAGAGACTGGTCTTTACTTCCATGTGTACTGCATTTTGCAGTTATTCTAGTATTGTCAAAAATGGAAAAAAAATTCTTGAGACTTTAATAAATGCTGCCACAGATTTGCAGGAGCAATGCGCAGTGACAGATGAAGAGATAATAAACGCACACCAACATCTCCATGTCCTAGTAAATCACAGGCTTCTTCACTGCAGTTATGAAATTTGGCACTGCACTAAAGAAGGTCATGTTGAAGGATGTCGAGGCCTACATTTCTGGCATGGGAAAAGTGGTCTCAAATTGACTGTGTCAGGCTTCTGTTTTCAAACTTTACTGGGGCCTCCCTAAAAGCCTAAAAGGTCTATGGAATCTGTCTTTTGACATTGTGTTATAGCAAAACTTGTTAAGTATAGTATTTTAGTACAGAGTAAAGAGTTGTAAGGTTTGTTTGACTCAAGTTGTACAACTGTGTTAGTTAAATTTCAGCATGTGTGGAAGGAAAATGTAAGCAAACAACTGAAGTTGTGTATACAGAGGGGTGAAGAGAGTACCGTGTAACCCAAATGAAATGTAGTGTTCAACACAGTCACTTTAATATGTAACTGTGCTGTGATAATTGATGTAGACTTTCCCCAGTTCAAAGACCTTTGGAAAGTGTAAGTTAGGGAGGCATGCCAGCAGATATATTGTCACTGATATCAGACCTCACAAAGAAAATAGTGTGGAATTACAAACCTTGAAATAACTAAGATTTGTGTCTGGATGGATGGGTTGGATAAAAGTGACAACAGGTCATAAAAAGATGAAAGTAGGTAAGGTGAAACTGACAGGGAAGGACATTCATAGAAATACTGTAAGAAAAGTAGAGATGGAACTGGAAGAAATACAGATGGGTCTATTAGTAAATAAACAGAGAAAAGGGAAGTAGAACATTATCATAAGCTTATGTATGATACACCAGACAAGAAAGAAAGAAAGAAAGAAAGAAAGAAAGAAAGAAAGAAAGAAAGAAAGAAAGAAAGAAAGAAAGAAAAAAGAAAGAAGACAAACTGTAAGAACAGAATAGGCAAGAAAACCACTGAACCTGACACAGGGGAAACTGCAAGTACCCCTAGCAGAAGAAAATTACTTTCATGAATTATCCATTTTAGATTATGATTTAGCAGAAAAGGCAATATATGTTCCTGTTTTGTAAATGAAGAAGCTATGATTTCCCAACACATGTAACACCATTTGTGAATGTAATGTTGAGCTGTCTGGCCTTCAGATGTTGTGTACATTTTAAGAAGTCCCAGTGGTAAAGTAATACACTAAGTAAAGATATGGAGAAGATAGCCAGAGTAAAAGGGAAAACAAATGAACAGAACTTCACTTTTCAAGCATACTTTGAAATATGAAATTACTTGCTCTACAGGCTTGCTCTACAGGCTTGCTCTACAGGCTCTACAGGCTGATTAAACAAAGAGATCAGAGTCTGAGCCAACAGTTTGTGTTAAAGAGTCTTATGACACTGGTAATGAAGTTGATACACAGCTACATATTTGGTGGTCACCTAAGGAAGAATAAAACAATGGCCAGGATTTTACCCAGATTCTACTGGACTGGTATTATAAAGGAAAGGGAATACTTTGTGCAGCTTTTTGAAATATCAAAAGACAGTACCTAACGCAAGGTTGTGGAAACTTTTGATGACTTTACCAATAGTAGAAATCCTATTGACTAAATATCAATGAATGTTATATGTCCAGCTGTGAAACTGAGCAAGGACCACCACCATATATTAGTAACCATTGATGAAGCAACATTTCTTAAAGCAGTATCCTTGCAAGAGTTACTAACAAGTACATAGTTAAGGAATTATTACACCTTTTTCCTAGAGTAGGAATTCTCTGAGAAATTCTTATAGACTGAAATACCTCATTCATGCCCACAGTAATGCGCAAACTCAATTATTTAAGCTATTAAGTAGTAATGAGACTGTGCCTGGTGAAAGACAATAAAAACAAATACCAGTTATGAGAATCCAGATGCAAACAGTTAAGATAGAGGTACAGAAAATGTTCAAACCTGAGGTCATATAGAAATCCCAGACAGAGTGGAATAACCATATTGCACTGTCCTTAAGCAAGATGGATATATCAGATTTTACACGGACATCAGGAATTGAAGCATCATCTGCAAATTTGACTCATATCCTGTGTTCCAAGTGGTCGAATTAATGTAGAGGTTAGGCAAGGCTATTTTTTCTCCACTTTGGACAGAACTAAAGGCTATTTGACAAATTAATATAGTCAAACTAAATGGCCTGTTGTACAAAAGAGTCATGCCATTTGGTATTTATGGAACAACACTGACACTACAGATACTCAGTGAAAGGGAACACAGATCTCAGACAAGACATTTGACATCTTATCTGTATGATGAGCTTATTTTATCCAAGGACTGGTAAAGTCATCTCCTCAAGTTGGTGGGAATACTGACTCCTTAAACAAAGTTGGACAAACAGCAAACCCAGATAAAAGCAACATAAGCATGGTTAAAGCCTACTATCTTGCCTCCATAATAAGTAGATGAATATAAAAGCCTCAGGATGAAAATATTGATGTGTTATGGAACTGGCCCTGCAATAATAGAAAAAGACAGCTTAAAGCTTTTCTGGGATTGTTAAAGTATTATCACACATTTGTCCATAATTTTGCCTCTGTTGCCTCTCTCTTGACTGACCTAACCAATAGTAGGATCTGTCTAAATGTCAAATGGACAGATGACTCAGAGGAAGCACTTCAGAAATTAACAGACATGTTGTATCAGAGTCCCTATTAATAGCTTTAGACTTGCATAAGCAATTTCTTTTTCCTGATGCCTCCAAGGTAGAGATTGGGGCAGTTCTGCTACAAAATGTAGACAGGATGAACTGTTCATTTGCTTTATTAACTGTAAATTAAATAATGTTGACAGGTGAAAGAAAATGTTTAGTGATCAAGTGGGCCTTCAGTACATTTAAATA
This sequence comes from Protopterus annectens, assembly GCF_019279795.1. Taxonomy (NCBI): domain Eukaryota; kingdom Metazoa; phylum Chordata; order Ceratodontiformes; family Protopteridae; genus Protopterus; species Protopterus annectens. The sequence goes on from NC_056734.1 coordinate 856,382,676, forward strand.
TTATCTTGCCTGCAGAAAATTTATATTAATTGCAGACCATATCCACTTGAGTGGCTGCATAGATAATGGGATGAGAACCTAAACTTTTACAGTGGAAATGGCCCAGCAATCTTTTAATATTAGGATTCCGCACTGGCCAGGATATAACCACATGAATGTAGATGAGTTGACCCAGACAAACACCCACATATGTTGATGTTAGAACTGGTGCTTTCACATTGAGTGAGGGTTGTAAGAAGGTGGCCAACTTAAGTTGCATACAGAGGGTCTCTCACTAAAACTGGAGTTAAGAGAAAGTATAGGATTTTCCCCAGGAAGGCAAGAGACCTCCAAACAATCCAGGGTAGAGCTAGCTGGATTCAGAGTACAAACTGGTTAATTCTGCTTGTTTATGGCAGACTGCAAAGCTAGAAGGTTAGCAGAAGTCTCCAGGGACTTGGAAGAAACTTTAATGACTGGAAGACATTTCTATAAACAGTGTTGGGGGAACAGGTAATTCATGTTTAAATAATTGTTTTTCTATATGACAAAAGAGAAAGACTTCATGCTAAACTGTGCTGAAAGCTGTAGGGACTCAAATGGCCTGTGCTTTCTGTAAATGCCAAATAGTTATTTTACAAAAAGTGATATGACAGTGGATCAGAAAGCAATAACCTCATAAATTAAATATTTTGTACTAAATAGTTATGTCTGTATGCTGGAAGAATTATTCACAACATACAGGTTTCTAGATTTAGTTTGTTCCCCATGCTGAAGAGAAGCAAGTTTTAGTTTGTTTCTGTAATTAGGTTCAAAGTCTATAAGGCTGGCAAGCAGACTGCTTTCATACTGCATACTAAACAACGTTGCTAGGATAGATAGACAGACAAATAGACAGAGACACATTCATTTATATTAAGAAACACCAAACTCACAAAATAGTGAACCTCAAATTACTGAACACAAAAGAGAAAATTCAAAAAACGCTGAAACTATACATAATACAAATCATAAAACATTGAATACTTCTCTCCCACCAAAAAGCTCTATATCAGTAAACCAGAACCACAAAACCCAGGACATACAACTGTGGTACTGTTAGAGAAAGAGTTATTAATAATGTAACTAACTCTAATCTTACTTGAAGCCCAGCTGCCAAACCATACAGATTACATTACTAAAACACTTTCCCTAATAGTATCAGTAAACAAGGTACTCATACATACACACTCACACACATATCCATATAAAAACATAACACAAAATATATCCGTTTCTTTAGCCCTTCTTCTAACACTAGCCCATAACAGTTTACACATTCACACTAACTGCAAGAATGCAGTCTTCTATATCTTCATGTCAGTCCCTTTTCATTCAAACATTCATTTTTCTGCATACTCCCAGTTTTCCAGCACTATATAAAACCTTAACACCACATTATATTCACGCAATCGAGCATTCACTCACTCTTTTTTACAGTCATATAAACTATTACATCAAATGAGAATTAGACTTTTTTGATTACATGCACATATATTGGTAACCCTTTGGAAAGCAGGGACCTGCTTCATTGACTCCTGAAAGAAGGAGGCTGAATGGCAGAAAAAATGGATTTATATATGAGACATTAAGCCAAAACCCCATCTGTTTCAGTTGGTGGTAGCTCATTTGGATGTAAAATACCCCATGGTACTTATCAAAAAGAGTATGGGGTCCTTTATTTTTCAAAAAAAACTTATTTACAATATTTACAATATTATTTATATTACATAACTACATATAATTAGACCATTCTTCATCACTTACTATATGAAAATGTGTGTGTGTGTGTGTGTGTGTGTGTGTGTGTGTGTGTGTGTGTGTGTGTGTGTGTGTGTGTGCGTGTGTGTGTACACATACACATACAGATACACATTATTGTTTCTTATCTGACCCCCACCATAATTTTCACAACCAAACTTTTATCTTTTTTAATATTTCTGTTGTATCCCATTTAGCATTACCAGGGTCGACTCATGCTATAGGACTGTGGGACTGCAGCCCTCTCACCTGTGAAATAAAGTCCCCAGTCCCCACAGTCCCCATAGAATTAAAAATGAAAATAATAAAAAAATCTCTCAGACTGCACGCATACGTGCTTAGTTCCTGGCTGCTGTGTTAGGCAGACCAGAACACCAAACATGCATGCTCAGGCATTCCTGAGCTTCAGACTGCTCAGTCAGGCAGTCTGGATAGGGAAGGGAGTAAACCCCTCCCTTCCAACCCAGAGATCTGTGCAGTGACAACTGCACAAACCAGACAGTGTCCAGACTGCAGGCTGGACCAATAGCAGGAGATTCCAGCCTCCTCACATGAGAGTATACACAGGCTACAGGATCATGCCAGCATGGGGGACCAAGAGGCTGCAGCAGGGTATATGATCAGGAGGTGTGTGTGTGTGAAATGCCCCAGTTGCTTCATGGTGGTGGGTAGAGAATAAGGCTCGAACCCTGTACCTTGGGCCCAAATGACAAGAGTCTGAACTCCCTACCCACCACCATTTCTAAAACATTTGCAGATTTTTGCCTTATATTTGTTCTGTTCCTCATAAAATCTGTGGTTTCTGTAGTTTGGTTGCTTAAAAGAGACAGTGGTGCAGTAGTAGCAGTGTCGCCTGACAGCTATGTGTTGTCTGGTTTGATTCTTGGCTATGGTGCCTTCTGTGTGGAGTCTGCATGTCCTGTTTATGTGGGCTTGCTCTGGTGTTCTCAGTGGATATTTGTCCCTATTTTTTGGACTGTATTCCCTCATTATTGGCTTCATCCAGGTGTTTTGTGCTAAGATGTTGACAGCTATGGTGAGAACTGAATTTACTAAATGGTAGCCATTTAAGTTTCAGTCTTCCTTTCTTTCATTAAAAATAGATGATTTGGCATAGTGGTATGTTGCTCTGGCTGCTTAGCAGTGGGACCTGGGTTCAATACTTGGCAGTGAAATGTATGGTGGTACCACAGCATTTTATTCTAGCAACTTTCCAACATTATACAAGCAATGTTTAAAATGTGTCCCTGGCATTTGGGCTTTTGCCCCCCCCCCCCAAATTAATTTTGGCTTTGTCCAGATTTCTTGTGCTGCAAAGTTCAGAGATACAGCTGAGTGTTGAGTAGATTTTACAAGGAGCTGAGAGCTGCAGGGGAACAAAAGTTTAGTGCTGCTAATGCCAAGTCTTATTGCATTGTAAATAGCACAACAGGTAGTATACTTGCTTTTGATGCAGAAGGCTGTGGGTTCTACTCCTACAGTAGGTAGATCCATTGCTGATACTATACTCTGTTTTAAAGGGGATGGATGCTACAGTCCTCTTTGGCAAAGATACCTAGTAACCATGAACCTGTTATCAGTTTGCCATCCATTCCCTATTGCAATATTACTAACATTATAATTTTTTAATGCAACATAATCAATTTATTCCTCAAGGGCAACAGGCACTTTATTTGTAGAAGAAACAATGACATATAAAGTTGTTTGCTAGCGGTAACCTCTTAATTAGTTAACAGATTTCTTTAATGTGGAACACTGAGAGAAGAAAGGAGCCACTTTTGAGATTTTAAGTATTTTCTTCTGATTTATTTCTTAGAAAAACTGCATTGCCGCCTACTTTTCGGCATTTTCTTGCTTGCAAAAGTTGATATCTGTGTTAGAAACAGTATTTAGAACATACCTAGAGCCTGTTTATTGCATTTTTTGTGTTGCACTTAATTTAAAATAGTTTTTTCTTAAAATTGCATTTACCTGCCTCTGGCCTAGCACACATGTGTTGGGGTCATTTATTGCACTGTTCTGACAAGTTTGCTACGTGTGTGTCTCTGCTATCCTTAAACAAAAACAAAAAAACAAAAAAACTTGCTATTTTCCTACTTTGTATAATTTAAAAGAAAGTTCAGTTACAGAGTTGTTGTTCTGAACTGTCTGTAAGTTTCTTGGAGGCCAGTGCTTACTTGGGCTAAAGGGAAGTCTCTGTGTTCACCAGTGGCAGTGGTTAATGCTGAGCTGCCTGCCTGTCCCTGTAGGAGTGGTTACTGCCTAGAAACTGTAGTTTTATTGGCCATTTTGGGTCAATTCCAAACTCCTTGATCTCTCTCTCTTAAAACCCTGCAGCCGCGTGGTTTTAGCATCTTTCCAGGCTTGATAGTTGTTGCTGAAGTACCTACTAAGAGGAGAAAACGCTGAGAGAAGAAAGGAGACACTTTTGAGATTTTAAGTATTTTCTTCTGATTTATTTCTTAGAAAAACTGCATTGCCGCCTACTTTTCAACGTTTTCTTGCTTGCAGAAGTTGATATCTGTGTTAGAAACAGTATTTAGAACATACCTAGAGCCTGTTTATTGCATTTTTTGTGTTGCACTTAATTTAAAATTGTTTTTTCTTAAAATTGCATTTACCTCCCTCTGGCCTAGCAGACATGTGTTGGGGTCACTTATTGCACCGTTCTGACTAGTTTGCTACTTGTGTGTCTCTGCTATCCTTAAACAAAAAAAAAAACTAAAAAAATGTTGCTATTTTCCCACTTTCTATAATTTAAAAAAAAGCTCAGTTACAGAGTTAACACTGAGCAGCCTGCCTGTCCCTGTAGGAGTGGTTACTGCCTTGAAACTGTAGTTTTATTGGCCATTTTGGGTCAATTCCAAACTCCTTTATCTCTCTCTCTCTCTCTTAAAACCCTGCAACTCTCTTTTTGCGCGGTCTTGAGCAACAGAGCAGCGTTAGGCAGCGCCAGTTAGCTGGGTTATACTATTCCTGGCTCCACAACGTCTGCACTGCAAATTTTCCCTTAGAACTAGGCAAGCCTCAACTCAAGTGCTTCAGATCAACTGCTCTTACTGCAGCACTTGCATAACCCAAATCAGCACTTGTCCAAATCTCCTAGACAGCACTATTATTTTCCAAATTTCCTAGACAGCACTATTATAATACAGCATAAGACCATCGATTGTCCGCAGCACAGGGGAAATTTACATTTCCAAGCATGTCCAGAGGTCAGCTTCAGGTGTACTCTCCAGTTCATCTGGTGGAATTGAGCATCCTGAGGTAATGTCACAACTGCCTCATGTATACAGACAACCCTCTCCTCTTACCTCTAGACACAAACACTTGTGAGAGATGCAAATACACAGCCAGACTGGAGGCTAAGTGCTCTCAACCCATGACTGTAACAGACAGTCAAGAGGAGGAGACACACTAGCATCACACCACCAGTCACACATGGATCTACAAAACAAGCACCGACAAAACATACACATAAATACATAAAAACATATTCGGAGGCACTAGGTACAAATCTGAAAAAGAAACAGTGACATCCAAAGCAGAGAAGCAAGCAACCTGCACCTCCAAACACAAGCCAGAAAACACATAATTCACCTCAGCAGTGTGCCTCATGACAGCCCCTAAGGCAAAACACCATTCCCAACATGCTTGTAATAGGAGACTCTATAGTAAGGCACACAGATGTTCCACTCACCAGGCTGAACAAGGAGAAGGTTACTGTCAGCTGCCTGTCGGGTGCTAGGATCTGCCACATAACACAGGCACTTAGGTCACTCCAGAACAAGTACAAGTATGACTCTGTCATTGTACATGTTGGTGTGAATGATCTAAGATGTACCTCCCTAGACTACATGAAAAGAGACATTGAGGAGCTCTCTGATCATGTAGCCCAAGCTGGTATGACCCTGACCTTGAGTAGCATACTACCTTCACCTAGAATGATACCACAATACAAAGACAAAATGATCAATTTCAACAATTGGCTAAGCTTCTGGTGTCATTCTAAGGGGATCCAGTGTCTGTCTGCCTGGGATGACATGATAGACAAGCCTCACTGTTTTGCCAGAGATGGTTTGCACCTGTCACACCTAGGCTTTCGAATACTGGTCAAGGCTCTTGCCGTCCCCATAGTGCCTTTTTTAGGCAAGGCTCAAAGGACAAACCAACCGCCATAACCAGCACAGGTAACCAAAAACTAAGGGTAATGCTACTCAACGCCAGAAGTCTCAACCTCAAAATGCATGCAGTCGAGGCACTCCTCAGTATGGAGAAAATCAATGTTTGTGCAGTAACGGAAACCTGGTTCAAGGCTCCAGAGAGCACCCCAGCACTGCCAGGTTACAATTCATATCATACCTTCCAGCCTCAGTTACCAGATCACAGTACAAAGGGCAGAGGTATATCCATATTCATCAATGATACCCACTTCTCCAGGTTAGTGGCACAGCATGATGCCCCTGAGATCATCCATGCACAACTATCAGCAGGCAAAACCACATTTCAAGTCATAGTCTGTTATAGATCACCCACCATGTCCCAAGATGCTCACTCAGCATTCCTTGAGACATTGGAAAATATAAAGGTCCTATCCAACACCATAAATTTGGGTGATTTCAACTACCCTAGTATAGACTGGGCGAACTACCAAAGTTCTAACTTCTATGCCCAGTGGTTCATAGAATTTATAAATTCAAATGCCCTTGAACAACTGGTATGTTCTCCCACTAGAGGGGACAACATATTGGATTTAGTCATCACAAATATGGGCGCCCATTGTACCACACCCGTTATCACTCCCTCTCTGGTCAGATCAGACCACAAACTGATAACCCTGGACATCCTCACCCCTCCACCTCCCCCAGTCAAAGAAACCATCGTAAAAAACCTTTCCAAAGCAAACTTCAAACTACTTGCATCAGAAGTGGAAAGCTTCACTATCCTCCTGCAGAAGGATAATGATATCCAAGATGCAGAATCCTACACCAAGGCACTTTATAAACATCTTCAGGATTGCATGGACCGTGCTATCCCAAATAAAACCAAGACTCCTTCCTCAAACAAGAAGAAACCAGTCTGGTGGACCCCAGCCATAAGCAAACTATACAATAAAAGGAGGAGACTTCTACAAAAAAAAGGCCAAATGTCAAGTAGAAGAATCATCCCTGATCAGCTTTAGTAAGAAATTGAGGGCCCTCATCAAGTCAACTAAAGTCAATTTCGAAAAGAAAGTTGCCAAGGATGCCAAGGATAACCATAAGGCCTTCTATGGTTACGTCAAAAACATAAATGGCAACGCTCAGGTCTGTTCTGAGCTAGTACAAAATGGAGCAAAATACACTGACCTCACTAACATTGCCAACATCTTGGCTGACAGGTTCAGTGCAAATCTCTCCCCCCCACCACCTACAGGTCCTATTACTATTCCAGGGGATTGTGTAACTCCAATTATTACTGATACATTGGTTAATAAGGCTCTATCTAAAGCTAAAAAACACTGCCTCCATGGAACCAGATGGTGTCCCGGCTGTGTCATACGTGAGCTCCAAAATGAATTAACCCCACATCTGAATACCCTGTTCAGTCTCAGCCTCTTGACAGGATATGTGCCCATAGAATGGCATACAGCAACGGTGGTTCCGCTGCACAAGGGTGGGCCTACAACGGACCCTGGTAACTACCGACCAGTAAGCCTGACCAGTCTGATCTGTAAGGCAATGGAGCAAATCATTATGGAACTCATAAATGGAGAGATTGGGAACCTCCAAATACTTGACCCCACACAGTTCGGCTTTGTCCAGGGCAGATCATGTCTCCTGAACCTGATGGACTTCTTTGAGACAGTTACTCAGGCTATAGATAAGGGAAAGGAGGTACACACGGCTTACCTTGACCTTGCTAAAGCATTTGACACCATTCCCCATTCAGGTATTATTGATAAACTCACCAACCTGGGCATAAACCCTTACGTCACAAGATGGATCACAAACTGGCTCTCAGACAGATCCCACAAATTAAGAGCAGCGGGATCCATGTCCGAATCCAGACCAGTAATGAGCGGTGTGCCTCAGGGCTCTGTCCTGGGGCTCCTCCTGTTTGGCATATACTTCTCAGAAGTACAGGCAAGCACTGATGGGATGTGGCTGACCAAGTTTGCGGATTACTGCAAACTCGGTGCTATAATAGAGTCTCCAGCCGACATGCATATCCTCCAGAAGGGCCTTAACGAGACTGCTGCATGGTGTCAAAGCCATTGTCTCAAGCTAAATGCTAAAAAATGCGTAGTAATCCTCTTTGGAATTATTTATTTATTATTTATTTCAGTTTGATTACCGGGGAGGTCCACTGGGCTTGGGGGCCCGTTTTCAGTGGAGGCCTGGGGAGAAAAGCTCCACAGAAATGACAATTTTAATCACAAGAAACAGTTCTGACAGAGATAACATTACAATTAACAGGTGGCTACAAAATAGTCTACAATACCAATATCAGATTGCTAAATTAGCAAAAAGTATTAGCAATTTCAGTTAAGTTCAGCAGGAAAAGATTGGCATATTGTATAAAAAAACAAAGAAAAAGCAAAGAAAAAAAATTAAAACATTAAAAACTTTAACGTTTAGAAACTTATGCAATTAGTATTTTAGAAGAGGTGAGGAAGGTAAGGAGGTATGCCTAGGTAGCTTAAGCATATAGTGCAAAAATGCTTTAGTAGCTAATACATTTAGTATTTTAGGAGAGGTTAGAAGAGGATTAGGAAGGTATAGAGGTTAGCCTGGAGAGAAGGGGGAGGATAGTTGGACTGGTTGGACTGGTGTAGGTTGAAGAGTACAGTTGCATATCCTATTTAGATAAAGGTGAGACTAAAGTTGGGTTTTGAAGTTGTCTAGGTTGTTGCAGGTTCTTAGAGAGGTGGGTAGGGCATTCAATTTTTAGCTATGGTAAAGGATAAGAGAAGTTGACCTGCTGGGCACTTTAGTTTTTGTACTGTGATACGGTTTTGGTGAGACGATCTAAGGGATCTGAGGGGGGTATAGGGTTGAAAAATATTGAAAAGAGTAGGACAGTTAGTAGGATGTAACACTAATTTATGGGCTGTGGTGAGTTGGAAAAAGTTAAGATGATTTGGGAGTTCAAGCCAGTTTAGAGAGTGAAGGGAGGTGCAGTGATGAGAGGAGGATTTGGATTTAGTGGCAACTTTGGAGATTTTATTGTAGCATTGTTCCAGTTTGGAGGTAAGGGTAGATGATAGGTTAGTGAGCAGAGGAGCGCCATATAGTAGAGAGGGAAGGAGGTAAGTAGAACAAGGGTTAGCCTAGTGGAAGGGGACAGAAAGTGGATATTTCTATACAGTAGGCCAAGTTTTATATGTGTTTTTTTGCTGTTTAGCTGAATACGAGTATTGAATTTGAGCTGGACCTCAATTGGAACACCAAAAAGTTTTGCGGAGGTTACTATTTCAATCATGGAGCTGTTAAGGCTGGTTATTTGGAAAGAGTTTTTATCAAGAGATGAGGATTTGGAGGGGGAGAAGAGCAGGATCTTAGTTTTGTTGGCATTTAGGGAGAGGTGATTTTGGAACATCCAGTTTTCAGTGGTTGAAAATGCTGTTTGGGTTAGTGCTTGGAGCTCTGTTAGGTTAGGGGTAAAGTAGAAACACTGGAGACGGACCACCACAATAAATGGAAATATTTATTAACGGACAAGCGCTTTCGCGTACATTAAGCACGCTTCTTCAGATCCATAATGATACATTTAGCAAGTTTCAAATATATATGCTTAAAGCTTCTCTTTAATAAGGTAATCAAATAATCAAGTAATTAAACAATCAAATTAAATTAAAGTGAAACGAGTCATTGAATCACTCTGCACAATCTGGTACCTAATTCACAAAAGAATAAAAACATGAAGCAATGCCGTATATAAAGCACATTTCTAGGGCTTACAATATAATGATTTAAAACAACAACTTTTTCAAAACATTTTAAAAATCTTTACTTAAAGACGTGTTTCGCAAAACTACTGAATCACGCTCAAAAATGCTCGTGACATTCACTCTCAAGCAAGGTAGTTCATAAAGCATGTAATGCACAGTACTAAGATCACAACGATGGATGAATAATTGTGATTAACTATTATGACTCAATAAAAACTGTGAAAACTGTAACCTAGGAGATGAAATGACTAACAACATTTATTAAAAATAAAATAAAAATGAAAATAAAATAAAAACATTCTATGAAAGGAGATTGTTCATGTAAAGAATCTAACCTCTCATGTATATGAAACTGCCCATACGTCTATAGTTTCGCAGGATATAACAATGTAAAAAATATATATTGTTAATGAAGTCAGATTACATAATGGACAAGAGTGTGTGAAGGGGAGTATGAACCTCATCATTGTAAGACAGACATAACATATCCATGGACATTGCATATATATGTATGCTTGATATATGTATTTTTGGAACAAAAACAAAAACATGAAGATATATGAAAAATATTTAACTACATTTCTATGTTTAACTCAAAAGTTAATCAATCATTGTGCTTAAATGATCTAATAGAAATAATCTGATAAAACATTATGTATGTGTATAAAAACTGTATAACTGTACAAATGTATAGAATATATATATATATAAAATGTAAAAATATGAGTAAGTATAAATTGAGATTAGATAAGTATAAAAATATGAAATATGTAAAAATATCAATATCAATACTAATAAATATGGTGATAAATATACTAATAAATATTATGATAAAATAAATATGCGGAGGTTACTATTTCAATCATGGAGCTGTTAAGGCTGGTTATTTGGAAAGAGTTTTTATCAAGAGATGAAGATTTGGAGGGGGAGAAGAGCAGGATCTTAGTTTTGTTGGCATTTAGGGAGAGGTGATTTTGGAACATCCAGTTTTCAGTGGTTGAAAATGCTGTTTGGGTTAGTGCTTGGAGCTCTGTTAGGTTAGGGGCTTGGCAGATCAGAGTGGAATCATCAGCGTATTGCACAATTGTGGTGTTGGGGATGGCTTTATGAAAGTTGTTAATAAAGATGTTGAATAGTAATGGGCCAAGAATGGAACCTTGGGGTACTCCGGTAGGGGTAGGAAGGAAGGTAGATGTTGCTTGGCCCCATTTCACAGCTTGGGACCTGTTTGAAAGGTAGCTAGAGAACCAGCAAAGAGCTTTTTGGCTCAGGTTGAGGTCAGAGAGTTGGTTTAGAAGGAGGGAGTGGGAGATGGTGTCAAAGGCTTTGGATAGGTCTAGTAGAACAGATGACACTAAGTTACCAGAGTCTCATGCAGAGTTCACAGAATGAAGGAAGGAGAGAAGGGCAGTGTTAGTGCTGTGACCAGGGCAGAAGCCGTGCTGGGTTGGGGAGAGTAGTTGGTGTTCAGTAAGAAAAGGCATGAGCTGTAGGTGGATACATTTTTCTAGGATTTTGGATATAGGGGAGAGCATGGCAATGGGATGGAAATTGGAGACATTACAATTTTTGCCCCCTTTGTGAAGTGGAAGAATGAAAGCAGAGCGCCAAAGTCTGGGTACATAGGATTTGAGTAGAGACCTATTTATTAGGATGCTGATGGGAAAATCAATGGAGTCCAAAGTTATCTTTAGGAAGGATGATGGGATGTTATCAGGGGCATTGGAGCAAGGCTTTAGTTTATAGAGCAGTTCAGCAGAGTACCCGCGAACTACCACATAGGAGGTAACCCTTCAAATCTGAAGTAGTAATAAGGGATGTAGGGACCCAAGTAGATAGTCAGCTTTCCTTTGATAACCATGTTGCCAAGGTGGTTAGAAAATCCTTCTATGTGACCCATATGATCACGAAAGGGTTCGCATCAAGATCTAAGAATGTAGTGGTGCCCCTCTACTCTTCCCTCATCAGTCCCATTATTGAGTACACCAATTTGAATGTATCTGGCTAGGCATCTCCAGCAGCTGGAGAGACCACAGAGGTACCTCACTAAGAGGATTACTGGCCTCAAACAGTTGCCCTATGCAGCACGATTGAAAAAACTAAGGCTTTTGCCTGTTGCATACCGCCTTCTCAGAGGCAATCTCTGTCTAACATACAGAGCCATGTCCAACCCAGAACTGTTGGTCATGCTCCATCTTAGCAAAACCAAATCCACTCGAGCTACATGCTCTAGGGATATAAACCTCAGCACAACAATTAATAAAACATGCTGGAGGGATAGCTTCCCTTCGCAAAGACTTCCCTTGCTATGGAACAAGGTCCCGATCTACATAAGACAGAGCCCCTCACTATCACTCTTCAAGAGGAACCTTGACGAGTGGATGGGTAACAGAAAGTTCACACCAGAGATCATACCAATAGCTCTACTAGATAGGGGCCAAGGGTACTAGCTGCTAGATCAAGGGCCTAAGAAACTAACCAAAGGGGCGGTGAATACAGCACAACGTGGCTGGGCTAATATATGCCTTAGGGCAGATAGCCCAGTATCTACCTATGAACTTATTTAGATGGCTTTTACTTCTTCAGAGATCATGCATATTTACTGATACTGGTGGACTGTTGAAGTTTGAGTAGACTTTTATGATGAAAATGTTCTGAATTGGGAAGTTCAACTGTACTGTATTGTACAAGGAATATAATTTAATACAGTCAGGAAGGTGTATCAAAGAGCATGTGTATGTTTTGTGTTCAAGGGGCCTTTGATTTGAAAACAGCCCAAAATTAATCTTTATCTGCCACTGGCAAAATGTATTCTCTTTGAATGTGGGTTTCAATGCTGTTTCAATGAATGTGAGTTTCAAGGGCAGAGAACTTTTAATGCTAAGTCTATTTTCATTGTGAGACTGCATTGCTTTGTTTAGCAGATATCTATTAGGGTTTATGCTGTAAAATATAAAATAAAACTTTCAAATGAAATCCATATCATCGCAGAAGTAAAGCAGTATGCACATTACAGTGTGTATGGCAAATGGGGCGAAATAAACAAGGAATGGGACATTGGAATGGCTTCAGGGGGGATGCTCCATTCAACCATGATTTTGTGAGGGGGGGGGCAGCAAACACAGACAGCCCTGGCTTAACTATACCTCTCAACTGTCCAGACTTTTGCAGAATGAATAGATTTTTGCTTCTTATTTTTGGTTTGTTCCTCATAAAATTTGTGGTTTTCTGCCAAATCATTTAGGAATGAAGTCACTAAATAATGACAGACATTGAGTTTCAGACATCATAACCTTCAGAAAAATGCATGCTAAAACAAGATCTGTTTTTCTATCAACTGTCTTTTTAGTACTGTTTGTATGTTCCCTCAATATATTTGGCCATATCCAGATTTCCTGCATTAAGAGGTTGAGAGGTACATGTAAATAAATCACTTTATAGAATTAGGAATATCCAAACCTCTCAACTGTCTCCAATTTTGGCTCAAAATGTTGCTCTCCCCTTAATAATCCTTCTGCAAAATGGCAATTTTGGAAGAAAATGTGGAGGGTTTACAATTATAAATAACTGTAATGATCAGAGTTATAGATTACTTTTATTTCAGAAATGCATTTAGATGCTCTTATTTTGTCAGCTGCTCAGGTTAACAGTACTAATTTTAAAAAAGGTGCCCCTTCTTTGACAGGTTCCCAGCTGTATTGTGTGGCAATTTTATATTTTTGCATAACATATTTGGTCTGTCTTTCATAAAAGTGTGGTTTTCTGGCAAATTAGTAGCAAATCATTAAAGATTGAAGTTACAAAATAATGGCAGACATTTGGGTTTCAGATTTCATACCCTTCAAAAATTTCATACTAATGGAAGACCTACTACTATTCTATTATCTTTCTAAGTTTATAAGAGCAATATTTAAAAATTGTCTTTATTTTTGGGTCTGTGTCCCACTTCTATCTATGGCTTTGCCCAGATTTCTTGCTCTGAGGTTGAGAGGTATGAGTGTCAGAGCCGTCACCGTCAGCCAGAGACATTGCACTCCACTCCCCATTGTAGTGGCTCTGGATGTGTCCAAGCAAGGCAAGGAGCAGTTATGCAGTGTAAGTGTGCAGAGTATTCCCCCATCCAAGGTAGACCACAAGTCTGACTGTGGCTTTTCATCTGTCCTTGATTTTGCAGAATGTTCTGGTTTTCTGTCATATTTTTATACTGTTGATTTATGCTTCTTATTATTCAGAAAATGCATGCTGTTGCAGTGCCCTGTTGCTCTGTATTAAAGTAGCAATGCTTTAATGTCCATCAGGCAAGCTTGTCAGAGATTGTAAGATGCAAGTAAGCTTTAATACGCATACTGTTAAAGAATTACCAACATTGAAAGCCTTTTCATTGTTGCCATGCAGCGAATATTTGCATACCTAGATAATGAATAAGCCTTAGGTATTGAAATGTATATGACAGTATTTGTAATAAAGGACAGGATTACAGTATTTTCAGAAGCTCATTACATTTGTTGGAGACTTGCAGTTATCTTTGCAGGCTTTACCCATAAACTAAAGAGAATGCCAATCTATCATGTGTGGTCCATAACTTGTGCAGTAATCCTTTAAGCAATTTATCTTGAGCTTGTTTCTTGTTTGCTGTTCATTTTTTACTTTGATCATGTGTTCTCCATTTAACAAGTAGATAGTTGTTGTCAGGCAACAGGTCTTTTTTGGACAAGACACATTTTTACAAGTGGAGGTATCACAGAGATTGCTACTTTCAGCATGTTACTTGGTAATTTTATAAAGCTGAATATCAATTATAATTAGAACTGCAGTACAAGGATAAGTGGTTTGAGCTGAGTGCTGTTTGTTTTTTTTATATATACTTGATTTTTGACCGGCATTCCAGTAATGTATTTAAAAAGCAATTTATTTTTTCATGCCTCACAACCTTTGTGTTTCCATCTAGATATTAAGTAAGTTGTCATGTAACCAATGCATTGAAATATTTTTTCTTCTACACTTCATTTTGTCTTGATTGGACTCTCGTAATGATGGTTTGGCACCCAGGGCAGCGTATTTAATTAAAGTTCCAGTTGTGGTTTTGAGTGTAGCTCCACCCCTTTCTATTTGGCCACACCCCTTTCCATTGGCCCCACCCGTTCAGCTGTCTCTTGCAGCCCCCCTTTAATTTGAAGTCACCAGCCGCCACTGAGCATTACACATTATTTCCTTGATTCAAAATAATCTAAATCACAATAAAGACTCTTCTATCCATTTTATCTAAATATGTTTTGCCTTTTTTTTATAAAAAACAAATTCAGTTGTGTCCATATTTATGCCATCTGCACTCTTTATATCATCAAAATCATTTGTATTTCTTAATTTATCCCAAAAGTTCTCATTTTTTTACATTTCAGAAAAAGAAAACATGTTCTACAGTTTCCACTTCTCCAGTTACTACATTTTTTTATATATCTTTTTATAAGGTATGTTAGTTTTCACTGTCAATTTCTTTATAGCATGTCTCCACAAAAAAAAAAAAAAAAAAAAATTCAAACATATCTTTACATATTTCGATGCTAACTTTTATAGCTTTGATTTTCATGTATTCTAATTCTTTCCATGGATGCAAATAAAAATATTTTCCAGTATATTTTTATACAACACTGTCATTTTCCATTTCTTCCATATTTTCCACCTTGTATTTTTTTCTTAGTAATCCTTTCTTTATCATTTTATAAACAATTCCTCTTCATACTCCATTCTTTTTTATATGTATCCCTTAATTCTTCATTTATTAAATTCTCATTTTTAGTCTATTAAACATTTAAGCACTTTATACAAATTCAAAGATGACACAAATACAAGAGGGTTTATTAACTCCAAACCTCCTTCTTCATTTCCTACATGCAATATTCCTCTATTTGCATGGTTTAGTCTAGAGTCTCATATAAAGGAAAGCATAATATTAACAATTTCCTTTTCATACATTATCAAAACTCACATTCAACCATATATTTAATACTTCTGTAAAGTATTTCTTCTGTTCTATTGTTATATTTATATACATTTGATATTCTATTCCATCAGGTCCTGCTGATGTCATCTAGATTTACTTGCCCTAATATTCTGTCTAATTCCACTAATACTTTCTCTTTTCCAACTCTATATTACCTTGATCTGAAAAGGTTTTTACTCTCTATTTTATTTCTCCTTTCATCCAATTATCTTCAAACATTTCTTGCATATACTCCACTACTATCATTATATATTTTTGATTCCTACATATTATTCCCTTTTTATATTTCATTTCCCTCATTTTACCTATTAATTCACTTAAATGTGGATCAACTTCTTTCTTTCCCTGAAGAAAATATATTTGCATAAATAATAAATCTGTATTTTTTCTTGATTTATCCTATATATTTTTTTCATTAATGAAATATTTATTGTTATATTTGTTCTAAATTACTGAATGCCTCTTCACGTATAGTATTATACCCTTTCTTCACATCTTTCTTTTATTTCCTTGCCACACTATATAAAATGTTTATATTATCTCTTGGAAGACAGATTCATATTCTTCCAGAAATATTTCTATTACATGTCCATTTTGAAAAATAATGTCAATAAGTCACTTTATTTATATGAATAAAAGCTCTTACCTCTGAAGATTTAGTTCCCAATGGAGAAATGATATTATCCCACATGTCATATCTTTTCAATCTTCTTTCTTCTTTACTATAAATACTTATTGTGAGCTTTCTTCTCTGCTTAATCCCCAACTTTCGACTTCTATTTATTTCCTTCACTTCTCCCTTTCCATGTCTGCATATGGTTTATTTTCCGTGATGACATCCTGATATATAAGTTCTGAATCTTCTTTTTGCATTTTGTCCATTAAATCTGGCTCAAGAAATGTCTTTACCAGTCTCAGACTCACTCGCCACAAGCAAATCCTGGAAAAATGTCATCCTGTAACCCTCACAAATGTAACAATAACTTCATTACTATCCATAATCTCCTCAGCAAAAAACTCCTTCTGGAACTTGCATTCTGAATCCTATGGAGTTCTGACTGACTTCACTTCTTTTGCTGCTCCATCAGAATGCTTACAAGTATGCATTTTGTCCAAATGGGAAGGCTTGACCACCTTCCACATAATCCTATAACACTCCCTCTTCTCCCTTGCTGATGTGAAGTCTTGATCAACTTCACTTTCACATCAATCACTTTTCACTCCTCTCCGAGCAAAGACTCATCTGCCAACTTATCTTTGAGCACCATAATATTATCTAAAGGAACAAAACATTTTGCAACAGTTTCTAACACCAAATCAGTGTGCCTCCTGCTTTTCTGAGCAACCTACACACCAGGAATGGAAACAGGAGTGCCATAGTAACAACGGTCCCAATCATCAACACACACATGAGTACTGGAAGTTCCTCAATTCCCCAGTCAAACTTCCTCTAGTAGAATAAATACCACCTAGGGTTTTTCTGAAAAGAGCCTACAAGCCTAGCAAAATTAACCTGAGGCTTCCCATACATGTCAAACAGAGCACCTCACTGGCCCTCTTCAAGAGAAATTTTGATGAGTAGATGGGAAATAGAAATTTCCCCCTCGGGATCACTCCAGTGGCTCTACTTGACAGAAGCACTGGGAACTAAGGTCAGGTGGCATGATACCAGGGTAATCCTATGGGCCAGGCTTGTAAAGGCTCCAGGGCCATTATTCAAGTGCACACCTATGAACTTATGAACCTATGGTCAACAAAGGATTAACAGAATAAAATAAAATATACCAAGTCTCATATGACCATTTCTCAGAATATTCCCTTTTCTCCAAGGTACTGTGATTTCAGAATTGGTACATATAAGTAAGGAGGGTTTGGAGGGCTTGCTCCTTGCAAAAAAACAAGTTTAAAGGAGAAGAGTGATGTTTGATATTTGCTCTTCTTCTGCATTTTCAGTCTTTTGTTTTCTGTTGTCATCACTTGACATTATGAGTGCTGACATTTCAATATGGAACCTGTTGTCAATAAACAATGGGTCGGATTCATTAACAGTTGCACTAAGTGCAGCTATTGTATACACAATGCAGTGCACCATGCACGTGATTCTTGCTATTTCCTATTCATTAAACAGTTCTACAATTAGTGTAGAGCTGCCAAACAAAGGTAAATTATGGAATATGCTAATGAAAGCATAAGTAGCCAAAATATATGTTAATTAACCAATCTGAAAGGGTGAAGCTATTCAGAAAGCTATAAAGCAATCAAATACACTCAGTGAAGCCACTTTCCCTAAAATCTAAAACTTTTTGGATTATATACAATTTTACACTTAAAAAAAAACATATTAGCATTTGCTGCTGCCATTAGAAAGTTGTGGATGTGGTGAATTTGTCATCCATCAGGAGATGACAGGGCTCATGGAGAACATTCTGGAGAGGAGCCCCAGTGCTAGAACTGGCAGGGTTTAAAAGGTCCTGTGCAATATCAGGTGTACATAGCTTCCAGAACAGACATGTTGTATCAACTTCTAGTCAATGGAAAAAAAATTAACTGGGTGAATATTCCACCATCCTCTTAAACCAGTTTTACTACAAACATCTTCTCTGCAGCACAGTGATGAGGTCATCATACCAAAAGTACACTCTGCCCCCAAAGAGTCAGATTTCAACTGTGACAGTTGAATCTTTGTGGTGCTGGAGTCATGAAAGTAAACCTTCAGCAATAAACACACTTTATCTACTTTTTCTCATGGCAAAACTTTCACTTTGGACCCAACTACCTCCGAAGTTTATCCAACTTTTAACACAAGCATCTTCTCTGCAACAGAGTGATGAGGTCATCCTGACAAAAGTGTAGTCTCTCCCCTTAACAGCCAGTCTTCTCCTGTGGTGCTTGTGTCTAATATTTTGATCTCCAGATTGTATAACTAGATAGGCAGCATATTCAGATCTCACATTGGTGAACTTGTATGCATGTATGTCTTCAATGTAAGTAATGTACAGATTTCTGAATGGTAGTTCTGTATCATCTTCCACTCAGTGGTAGATTTAAATGGGAGAGGATTCCTATTTCAATAATTTCTGCTCCTTTTTCTCACAGAAATGCTTTATTTGATAATATAATGCCATGGGATAACATTTGGCTTTCCCACAAGAACTATTAAGACATATTCTGTGACGTGATGACATGAGACTATGCTTGTGTCTTAGTAAAGCATGTATTCAAATCCAAGATTATCCACACATTGTACCTAATTCTAATTCTCCTGTCAAAATGATAACTGTATTATGCATCTTGTGAGTTTGAGTATGCCAAGCAGCAGGCAGTGTTGTGTGAGAAATACATATATAGCAACACTATTTTAAAGATTTGACAGACACACATCTCTCTTGCAGCAAAACACTATTTCAAAGACCAAAATATCTCACAGTGTAGTTCCAGTGGCACTGTTGCACATTCATTCTTTTTAGTATCATGTAACTTCTCCCATCACATAGTCAAGTGTTCAAGAGCATGACTGGAAGCACTGCATGTCCTTCTGCTATTATGCATGAATGATACCCACAAATGCTGTCATGGGCGCAATTACAGTGTGAGAAGCCTCCCCATCCCTTTTATCTCATACAGCTTGCAACATGATCATATGATGTAATGACTTCACATAGGTGGAGCATCACTGCTTTGTTATGATTTCCACTGTGGCAAATGTAATTCATACACATATTTGTAGTCAGTGGGCTTATATAGCTTGTAGTTCAATTTCAGCTAAGGGTGATGTTCTTTTAATGTATTGACATTACACACACAGTACAGTATAAAGTTATTCTCAATTTTTATTTATTATTAATGCAAATAGTAAATGACTGTGTGTTGTTTACATGCTGTTATGACAGTGTTCACTGTCATGTCTTGCGAGCATGCCAAGTATAATCTTGTATGAGTTGCACTCCATTTACAAACAGAGACCTTGAATTACTATAATGCCATCAGATCTGTGTTGCCATTTGTCACTTGTGTGTTTTGATTGCTATTATATTGCAGTTTATGATGCACATGTATACAAAAGACATGATTGTCTAAGATATGTGTCTATGTAATATATCCTTCCTATTAATGGTTGTCCAATGACAAATATTAATTCATGTCCATTTCAGCTTTTTATGAAACAGCTGATGCATGGCTTATGGCTACTTATGGTTGCTATATCAACTTCTAGTCAGGGGAAAAAAGTTTAAACTGGGTGAGTATTCCGCCATCCTGTTATACCAGTTTTACCACAAACATGTTCTCTGCAACCCAGTGATGAGGTCATTATGTCAAATGTGTACACTGTCCCCTAAGAGTCAGACCTCACATGTGACAGATGAAGCTAATTTTGTATTCTGTAAATGGTGTGTGTGTGTGGTGCTGGGGTCATGAAACTAAACCTTCAGCAATATATGTGATGTATCCACTTTTTCTCATCAGAAAACTTTCATTTTGGACACAGCAACCCCTGAAGTTTATTTCACTTTTAACACAAACATCTTTTCTGTAGCACACTGATGAGATCATCCTGACAAAAGTGCAGTCTCTCCCCTTAACAGTCAGTCTTCTCCTGTGGTGCTTGTGTCTAATATTGTGCTCTCCAGATTGTATAACTAGATAGGCAGCATATTCAGATCTGGCAATAGGGAACTTGTGAGTATGTGTGTCTTCATTGTCAGTAATGTACAGCTTCCTGAATGGTAGTGCTGTATCAACTTCTACTCAGTGGTAGATTTTACATGGGAGAGGATTCCTATTGCAATTATCTCTGCTCCCTTTTCTCAAAGAAATGCTTTCTTTGATAATAATAATCCCATGGGATAACATTTGTCTTTCCCATGAGAACGATTTATAATTATCCTGTGGGATGAGGATATGAGACTATGCTTGTGTCTTAGTAAGGCATGTGTTCAAATCCGAGATTATCCGCATATTGTCCCTAATTCTAGTTCTTCTGTCAAAATTATGACTGTATTATGCATCACTTGGTTTGGGTATGCCTAGCAGCAGGCAATGTCGTGTGAGAAATATGTATATAGCAACACTATTTTAAAGATTTGACAGACACACATCTCCCTTGCAGCAAAAAATAATGTCACTACATCAAAGACCAAAATATCTCACAGTATAGTTCCAGTGGCACTGTTGCACATTCATTCTTTCTAGTATCATGTAACTTATCTCATCACATAGTCAAGTGTTCAAGAGCATGACTGGAAGCACTGCATGTCCTTCTGCTATTATGCATGAATGATACCCACAAGTAATGTCATGGGAGCAATTACAGTGTGAGAAGCCTCCCCAGCCCTTTTATCTCATACAGTTTGCAACATGATCGTATCATGTAATGACTTCACATAGGTGGAGCATCATTGCTTTGTTATAATTTCCACTGTGGCAAATGCAATTCATACACGTTTGTAGTCAGTGGGCTTATATAGCTTGTTGTTCAATTTCAGCTAAGGGTGATGTTCTTTTAATGTATTGACATTAAACAAACAGTACAGCATAAAGTTATTCTCAATTTTTATTTATTTATTATTAATGCAAATAGTAAATGACTGTGTGTTGTTTACATGCTGTTATGGCAGTGTTCACTGTCATGTCTTGAGACCATGCCAAGTATAATCTTGTATGAGTTGCACTCCGTTTGCAAACAGAGACCTTGAATTACTATAATGCCATCAGATATGTATTGCCATTTGCCACTTATGTGTTTTGATTACTTTTATATTACTGTTTAGGATGCACATGTATACAAAACACATGATTGTCTAAGATATGTGTCTATGTAATATACCCTTCCTATTTATGTTTGTCCAATGACATATATTAAATCATGTCCCTTTCAGTTGTGCTTGACACAGCTGCTGTATCTTATGGCTTCTAATGGCTTCTTTATACAGGATGGATTGAGGATACAGCACTATAGTCAGTGAGCATGCATACATATATATATATATATATATATATATATATATATATATACTATTGTTTGTGCAAACAGCATTCTATCAGCTGCAATGTACCAAAAAACAGAATGTCAAACACACAAGCAGTTTTGCACCAAATAGTTGACTCCACTTTTGCGAATGAACAACTGCATTTGCATAAGTGGAATTCGACTATCTGCACGGAGATCGTGGTACAGTAGGGAGTGGAAATTCATCCACATCCTCACTGTAGTGCGATCTCAAAGTTAGAATATATAATTAGGGGGGTGTAGGGGGTGCAGGGGGGCTTGCCTCCCTGCAAAAACGTGATAGCTGTATACAAGTTTGATTTACATCAGCTCCTATATGGCTATCACGTGGGTGGTTTTGACAACAATGTCGAGTCAAATGCATCGAACATTTGGTTTGACATTGTGAAAGTTATTTGTTTTTACTTTCGGTATTACCATTCATTTATTTGAACGGAAAATGTTTTTCCATTTGAATAAACAATAGTAAACTATATATATATATATATATATATATATATATATATATATATATATATATATATATACTATTGTTTGTGCGAATGGCATTATATCGGCGGCAATGTGCCAAAAACAGAATGTCAAACACACAAGCAGTTTTGCACCAAATAGTCGACTCCACTTTTGCGAATGCACAACTGCATTCGCATAAGTAGAAATGAACTATCTGCACGGAGATCGTGGTACAGTAGGGAGTGGAAATTCATCCACATCCTCACTGTGGTGCGATCTCAAAGTTAGAATATATAATTAGGGGGGTGTAGGGGGTGCAGGGGAGTTTGCCCCCCTGCAAAAACGTGATAGCTGTATACAAGTTTGATTTACATCAGCTCCTATATGGCTATCATGTGGGTGGTTTTGACAACAATGTCGAGTCAAATGCCTCGAGCATTTGGTTTGACATTATGAAAGTTATTTGTTTTTACTTTCGGTATTACCATTCATTTATTTGAACGGAAAATGTTTTTCCGTTCGAATAAACAATAGTAAACTATATATATATATATATTTATATATATATATATATATATATATATATATGTATATATATATATATATATATATAATATCCATACAGATCCTAAATGCACTTTCCACCGAAGCAGAAATCACCGACCATACTTAACTGAAAGTGCTATTCACTGAAGCAGCACTTTAGGATAAGTATGCTCATTGTGCCAGTTGTACTATGGTGTGGATAAGGGAAGATTCCCTTTTCCCTACTGTAGTGCAACCTCAAAGTGAGAATATTAAAGTAGGGGGGTGCAGGGGGGCTTGCCCCCCTGCATAGAAGTAGGTTTAATGTTGTTCTTTTTTTTTTAAACATACTTTACCATAAGTCCTTTTTCGGTGAAAATGCTTTCAGTAAAGTATGTTCGCTGATAATGGATTAGGACTTTTGATCTTTTGATTAAAAGTCCTAGATATATATATATATATATATATATATATATATATATATATATATATACACACACACACACATATATATATATATATATATATATATATATATATATATTTTATAAAAAAAATAAAATATATATATATATATATATATATATATATATATATATGGTTTCCTCGCATGTTACAAAGACATGTATCTAGAGCATTTTTCCCAGGGCCTCTGTTGAAAATTCGCTTTGTTCCATGTTGGACTATTCCAATAAATAAATGTTAAATAATATATTATTCTTGCTACTATCTCGACTCTGAATGTTATCAGCATTAATATCCCATTTACTCTCCTTTCTTACAATGTTGCATTGTGACCTTCCTACATCCCTTGTTAGTTTGCCCAGTTTTTAAGTTATGCACTTGGAAACAGGATTATTTATCATTACCATCAATATGGATGTCTCCCTGCTGAAAAATGTTTCTTTCTGATTTCATCACATTTAAGTGCATTAACTGAGTACATTTTTTTCATTTCCCCCACTCTTATCCCTGAACTGTTCACAATAAGTCTTGTGTAAATTAACTCAGTTTTATGTCTCATGAATCTACATGCTTAAAAGTCACCTGCCTTTACTTTATATCATTTGTCAGCTTGTGCTCCCCTAATATGCTTGCTACAGGCAAGTATTTTTGTTTATATTCTGTGCCCTTGTCTCTAGCAGTGTTTCATGACTGCCAACACTGCTGTTCACCATGAAACGGTGCTTGGAAGTTTGTAAGTACAATGAACAACATGCGTATTCAATGCGCACTGCTGGCGATTGTGCTAGCGGACTGCAGTTCTGCAGTTCTGAATTCCATGGAGTGAGTAAAACAAAATCCCATAATAGAGAGATTCAGAAATACATCCCCATGGGATGTTTGTCACAGTGTCAAGGGTGTGATGTCTTCAGTACTGATGGGAAGGGGATCCAGCGGTTTACCATTTTTGCACACGGGCGAACAGCAATTGTCCGAAAGGCCGTTTGCAAATTCGGAAAAAGGTTCGAATGTGCAATGAGCAAAGGCACAGTGACATTCGCACATTGCACAGTCGACATTGTGGGGTGGATTGCACTATAGAGGGGATCAGAAAATGGTCCCTTTCCCCACTGTAGTGCAATCTCGGAGTTAGAATATTAAAGTAGGGGGGTGTGGGGTGCAGGAGGGCTTGCCCCCTGCTTTACACTTAATTTTTTTTTCTTTCAATATTTATGTTTGAAAATCAGCAAATCTGCTTTTCGATTTGCTGATTTTCGAACATATGCAATTGTCTGACTTTCATGGTTACAATTATCTCATATGAGAAATCGCACCACTGTGATTCAGTTTTGTAAAGGTAAACCAGATCCAGCACCAGAAATACATATCGGTCAGCAGACAGTCTGTGTGTTGTGCAGGAAGATGAACTGTAACTTGAACTGCTGACATATATTCTGCTCATTTTGAAGGTGTACTGAGCACCTCAGGAAGAGAAGACAGTCGTCTGTGGGACAAGGGTGAAAAAGAACATGGAGTTCACAGAAAGGTGGTAATGTGCTCCCTACAATGAAACAGAACTGAGGGAAGGGGGAAATATCAGATGTTTTATAGTGAATAGGAGTGCCTCCTGTTTCACACTTGAAATGATTCATGCACAAAGTGCATGGCTGATATTTTCACGGCCTACGTGCTGTGACAACTAGTTTCAGTATTAATGTGTCGGGAGTTGAAGACTCACAAGGAGTGGGATGGTTCACAGCTGACGAATCTGTGTGTCCAGGTTACAGAAGAGGTTCACATGTTTACGTCATGTGTAGATGGCTTACAGTGACATTCAGTATGCATAGTGAGGAACACTCTATATGCTATACTGAAAGAGTACAGTACCAGTAGGGAATCGTCACAGTTACATTTTTAAGAAGTGCAGCAGGACAGCACTTTGCCACCTGCATTGAATTCCATGAAAAGTACTTTCGGTGTTTTAGTGACTCTAATAATATGTAACAGTGTAGCACTTTTCACTATACTCCATACTTCAAAACCTCTTAGCATGAAAAATCTGGACAAAGCTGCAAAAATAGGGACACATTTTAAATATTGCTCATCTAAGCTTAGAAAGTTGCTGGAATAAAAGCTCTTGTGTTACCATACATATTTAGAAGGATATGAAGTCTGAAGCTCAAATGTCTGTCATTAGTTAATGAATTCATTTCTCACTGATTTGCCAAAAAATACAGAAGTCCACATATTTTATGAGAAACTGGCCAAAACTATGAGTGAAATTCTGGACATACTGCGAAAATCTGGACAGTTGAGAGGTACTTAATAAGTGGGTTAAAACTCAGCATAGAAACAAGCATATACTGTGCTAAATGAATAGGATGATTGTTTGTAGCAAAAACTGTCGCTGCTACAACTAGGTGGAAGGAATGGTAAAAAGGTTTAGTGTCATATATTGTTCTTAATATCCATGTTTATGTGCATGTTTGTACATGCGCATATGCTCTTGTGCACGTGTGCGCACATGTGTGTGTATGTTTATATGTACGTGTATGCTCATGTGCGCGCTTGTGCGTGCATATACGGGGGGGGTTGATCCACGTCTACAAAAGTCTTATTGTAACATTTATTGGTTTGTAAATTCACAATTTGTAATTGTATATGAGCATATTTGACTGCCTCCTTCAAGTTTATTCATTCTTTCCTTGTCTATTTACTCAATTAATTCAGTTAAAGGGCAGCTGGAACATATTCTTGCCCTCAGTAGGTAAAAAACAAAGAAAGTAATCCTCTGTGTCATCCTTGTCATACTCCAGAATGTTTGCACACACACACACACACACACACACACACACACACACACACACACACACACACACACACACACACACACACACACATACACACACACACACACACACACACACACACACACACACACACACACACACACACACACACACCACATATCACTGTAAATGCTATTTCTCAAAGTTTCTCTAGACATCCATAACTTGTAGTATAGTTGCTTGTGAAGTGCTTTAGGGCTCCTGTTCATAGTATTTATACCATCTGCATATGTACTGCCCAAGGGTGGCTATAAGATCAATAACTAATCTATTCTAGAACACAATGTCATGTGTCTGACTTAAAAAAAAAACACATTTTTTTTGTTTTGTAGTTTTCTGCACACTAACCTTGCACAGTGTAAATCATAACTCTGAATTCTACTGTATATAGAGATACTGGACACTGGAATATTGCCAGACATTTTTTATATATATATATATATATATATATATATATATATATATATATATATATATATATATATATACATGTATATATGTGTGTTTAAAAATAATTGAAATACGCAAATCCGGAGTTACTAACAACAAAAAAATTGTCAAAAAAATAAATCAATATGTCAATACATGCGATAACCGTGGAGAATGCAAGTTAAAAACTATATTTTTTGCAGAGGGGCACAAAACTTCTACTACTTATATATTTCACCCCTTTAGACTGCACAATACTGAAGAAAGGGCATATTCCCCATCCATGATATACAAGTGATCTTGTTTTACTGCTCATCATCTGTTTAGTCATCTAAACTGTGTCGACAAAGCACATTTGACTTAATTTATGGATCCTATACACAGACACACACACACACACACAGATATATTATATATATATATATATATATATATATATATATATATATATATATATATATATGTGTGTGTGTGTTATATATTTTATATACACATATATATATATATATATATATATATATATGTATATATAAAATATATGTAACACACACACACATATATATATATATATATATATATACATATATATATATATATATATATATATATATATATATATATATATATACACACACACACAAAATATGTGTGTGTGTCTGTATATGCAAGTCTACGTATGTATTGCCATCAGTTGGTTACACAGCATTTTGTTTATTAGTGTGTTCAAAAGAGGAATAGCATAAATCTAGCCATTGGTATGTACATCAATCTGTTGTAAACAGGACATTCAAGGTGTTTTGTTTATGATATATCAGAATGGGGTAGGAGTATATGTTAGTGTTTGAGATTAGGGACACAGTAAGGACTAACTTACCCATTATAGAGTACAATGCCCCTTTTGGTTTGTACCGCACAAGACATCTACAACAATTGGAAAGACCACAGAAATACCTCACAAAGAGGATTACTGGCCTCAAACAGATGCCCTATGCAGACCGTCTCAAAAAACTACAGCTTTACTCCATCGCATATCGCCTACTCAGGGGTGCTCTCTGCCTAACATACAAATCTATGTCAAACCCAGAGTTGTTGGACATGCTCCACTTAAAGAAATCCCAATCGCTCTGAGCTACACTCTCTAGGGACCTTAACCTTGTCACCACAATAAACAGAACATGCTGGAGGGATAGATTCCTGTCCGAGAGACTTCCCATACTCTGGAACAGACTACCTATATATGTCAAACAGAGCTCCTCATTAGCACTCTTCAAGAAAAATCTTGATAATTGGATGGGAAATGAGAAATTCACCCCGGGGATCACTTCTGTGGCTCTGCTCGACAGGGGCACATGAAAATATTTTCTTGGGTGGCGAAAGCCAGGGTACATTTTTTGGCTAAGCTTGTATGGGCCCTAGGGCCGATAGCCTAGTACCTACCTATGAACCTATGAACTAAGAGGAGAGATTATGTGGTGTGTGTGTGTGTGTGTGTGTGTGTGTGTGTGTGTGTGTGTGTGTGTTTTTGTGTGTGTGTGTGTGTGTGTGTGTGTGTGTGTGTGTGTGTGTGTGTGTGTGTGTGTGTGTGTGTGTGAATGTTTTAGTGAGTGTGCATGAATTAATTGAATGGTAAAGAAATAAAAATAGAGAAATTATTTGACAGTGTGTTCCTGGAAGTTTTCTAGTGGGTGTATGAGTGTTTGGAGGTTAGGGTTAAAGTAAGATCTAGATTAGTAGATAGATTTAATTTTGTGCCTGTGTGGTGTTGTGTGTATAGGTTCATAGGTTCATAGGTAGGTACTAGGCTATCGGCCCAAGGGTCTACATAAGCCTAGCCAACAAGGTTCCCTGGCTTACGCCACCCAAGAAGTTATTTTCCTGTGCCACTGTTGAGCAGAGACACAGAAGTGATCCCAGGGGTGTATTTCCTATTTCCCATCCACTCATCAAGATTTTTCTTGAAGAGTGCTAATGAAGAACTTTGCTTGACATAGATGGGTAGCCTGTTCCAGCGTATGGGAAGTCTCTGGGACAGAAATCTATCCCTCCAGCATGTCCTGTTTATTGTGGTGACAAGGTTTAGGTCCCTAGAGAGTGTAGCTCAGAGGATTTGGGATTTCTTTAGGTGTAGCATGTCCAGCAGCTCTGGGTTTAACAGAGCTTTATATGTTAGGCAGAGATCACCTTGGAGTAGGCGATATGCTATGGAGTAAAGCTGGAGTTTTTTGAGTTGGTCAGTGTAGGGCATTTGTTTGAGGCCAGTAATCCTCTTTGTGAGGTACTTCTCTGGCCTTTCAAGCTGCTGCAGATGTCTTGTGAGGTACATTCCAAAAGGGGCGTTGTACTCTATAATGGGTCTAAAGAGTGTCCAGTAGAGGGGAACAATGAACTCTTTTTTCCTGAATGAGAACCCTTTTATGATGAGGTGTACCACGTAGAAGGACTTCCTGACTACTGTGCCATTGTGGCTATCAAAGGAGAGACTACTGTCCACCTGGGTCCTGAGGTCTTCTATTACACATTTGGTGTTAAGTAGCTTGCTGCCTATGTGGTAGTTCATGGGTACAGAGCTGTTACCAAAGGGGATGACACTGCACATTTTGGCATTGAGCTTGAGGCCATGGCTCTGACACCAGGTATCTGTCTCAGCGAGGCCCTTCTGTAGGCTGTCCACATCATTTGGGGACTTGACTATGGCTCCTAGTTTGCAGTCATCTGCGAACTTCATTAGCCAGAGGCCTTCTGTGTTAGCCTGTACTTCAGAGAAGTAGATACCAAACATGAGAGGTCCCAGGATGGAACCCTGTGGTACTCCACTTGTAAACTGCTTTGAGGTCAGATTTGGAGCATGCAATTTTTACAGTGTGGGTTCTGTCAGTGAGTCGCTTGGCAATCCATCTTGTGACGTAGGGATTTATACCTAGATTAGTGAGTTTAGCTATAATTTCAGAATGGGGGATGGGGTTGAAAGCCTTGGTGAGGTCAAGATAGGCTGTGTGAACTACCTTACCCTCATCTACGACTTTGGTTACTGTCTCAAAGAAGTCGATCAGGTTCAGGAGGCATGATCTGCCTTTCACAAACCCAAACTGGGTGGGATCCAGAGTTTGGAGGTTATGAATGTCTTTGTTTAGGAGTTTCATGATGATACACTCCATGGCCTTGCAGACAAGACTCATCAGGCTAATAGGTCGATAGTTCCCAGAATCAGTGGTGGCTCCCCCTTTGTGGAATGGGATAACTGTTGTTGTTTGCCATTCAGTGGGCACAAAACCTGATGCAAGGCTATTATTAAACATGGTGCTTAAGTGGGGAGCCAGTTCATTCTGAAGTTCGTGGAAAACGCAGCCTGGGATGTTGTCCAGTCCCATGGATGCTGTGTTTTTGGCTTTAAAGAATGCAGCTTTTACCTTCATAGTTGTGATTACAGGGACTCTGCATTCTTCCTGTATAGATATGGGCCCTTTAGGGGTGAGAGGAGGGTAAAGTTAGCACTGAACCTATCTGCCTGGATGTTGGCAATGTCAGTTGGTTCTGTAATTTTCATGCCATTGTGCTGTAACTCAGAGCAGATCTGGGTGTTGCCATCAAGATTCTTGACATAGCTATACAATACTTTGTGGTTGTCCTTAGAATTAGTAGCAATTTTGTTTTTGTAGCTAGCTTTGGAGGATATTATAAAGGGATCTCAGCTTCTTACTGAGGCTGACCAGGAAGCTCCTCCACTCATGGGATTTTACACTCTTTTACAACAGTTTCTTCCTTCTTTTGTATAGTTTGTTTATGGCAGGGGACCACCAGATTGGCTTCCTTTTTTTGGTGGATAATGTCTTGGTTCTGTTTGGGATAGCATGATCCATGCACTCGTGTAAGTGCTTATAGAGTGCATTTGTGTAGGATTCAGCAGTTGTAACTGTATTGTCCATCTGCATGGGTGTCATGAAGTTCACCACTTCTGTCTTAAGAAGCATGGAGTTGGCTTTGGAGACATTTTTTACCATAGTTTCCTTAATGGGAGGTGGGGTGGGATGTGGATATCAAGGGTGATTAGCTTATGGTCAGATCGGGCCAACAAGGAGTTGACTTCTGGTGTAGAACACCGGTCACTCATGTTGGTAATGACTAGGTCTAGGATATTGTTGCCCCTGGTGGGGGTGTGGATAAGTTGATCCAGTGCATTGGAGTTTATGAATTCCAGAAAGCGTTGAGCTAAGGAGTTGGTACACGAGTAGTTTTCATAGTTAATGGTGGAGTAGTTGAAGTTGCGCATTATTAGGGTGTTTGGTTGAACCCTAATATTTTCTAGGACATCAAGAAAAAAGGAGCGGGAATCCTGGGGCATGGTGGGGGATCTGTAGCAAGCTACAATTTGGATTGCAGTTTTTCTCAGAGTTAGTTGCTCTTGGATAACCTCAGATGCATTATGCTGAGCAACTAGCCTGGAGGTGTGGATATCCTTAATGAATATGGACACACCACCGCCTTTGGTGTTTCGGTCCAGGTTACATGGCCGAAAAGCGTGGTATGAGTTATAGCCTGGTAGTGCAGGGGTGCTCTCTTGAGCCTTGAACCAGGTCTCAGTCACTGCACAGATATCAATGTTCTCCATTTTAAGGAGTACCTCGAGTGAGTGCATTTTGAGATTTAGACTTCTAGCATTGAGTAGCATTGCCCTTATTTTTTGCTTGCCTGTTCCTGTTATGGTGGTGAATTTGTTATTTGAACCTTGCCTAAAAAAGGCACTATAGGGGCAACAAGAGCCTTAGCCAGTATCCAGAATCCCAGGGGTGACAGGTGCAGGCCATCTGTGACAAAGCATTGTGGTCTGTCGACCATGTCATCCCAAGCAGACAGATACTGGATCCCCTTCGAATGACACCAGAAGCTTAGCTGTGCCCAAGTGTCTTGTTTAGTTATATTCTTGAGACAAGGAGTCCTTGTAAGTTAATGTGTATGGTTAGGATTAGGACTCAGTTTAGAGAAAGGGGGGGAGGGTTAGGGTTATCATACATGAGTAAGATGAGTCTGATGGGCAAAGCACATTAATTTACAAAACTCTCTTTCCCTTATTCAGACACACTATTCAGGTAATTTTAATTTGAAGTTACTGTAAGGTTCGGTTTAAGAGACGAGAAAATAAACCTGTTTGTTCTACTTTTTCAACTGTGTGGGTATTCATTTTCTATTTTGGGTAAGGTTTCCTTCAAACTGCAGGTAATTAATTGGTCTTTGATGGTCATATGTCTATTTATCCAGGAGTGTGCATGTATGTGTGTGTGCATATATATATATATATATACATATATATATATATATATATATATATATATATATATATATATATATATATATATATATCTATATATAAAATACATGTACTCACGTACTGACAATAGTCAAAAAACCCAAATGTCAACCACATAAGGTCAACAATCTGAACATTGACATGCTTATATGCATACAGTGAGCAACAATTTCAGCACATGCAAAATCTTAATGTCAAAAAACCCTATGCCCTCTGCTAAAAAATATATATTGTAACTTTGAGATTGCACAATGTCAAGGTAATGGATTGTTTCCCAATCCTCATAATTGTTCAGTCTCACACATCAGTTGACTCCTATGCTGTGAGGTTCACTTGCCATAATTGTTATGGTCTTTATCTCCCATGCATGAAGTACAAGGTTCAAACTTGACCAATACCTGTATGGCTCTTGCATGTTTTTTCCTACATCTCTGTGGAGTTATTCTCTCCTCCTAAAATTGTGATGAGTGTTTCTACCTCAGACTCACTCAGAAATGGAGTAGTGGGCAACAGCATAAACTCTAGGTGGTGCCTGTCAGAGAAAGAGTTATATAGACCAACTACTTTTGGCATCAGATATGGTGCACAGTATTCTCTAGGTAGTACAACAGGGATCACAAGCTGCACCCTGTGCAAGTCTACCCACTCAATGGTGTAAAATGTTGCTGTAGGTGATTTGGAAGTGTTGATTAATGTGGACCATCTCTGTAGTTGATCAGATCTAAAACTATGTTGATCATTGGTAGACTCAACAAAATTCAGTATTCCTATATATATATATATATATATATATATATATATATATATATATACATATATATATATATATATATATATGGCTCCCTATTGAAATGTTCAAACTCATAATGCTGAGTGTTGACACACTGTAAAAAAAAAGACCAAAAATGCAGAACAGCAAACAGTGAACATCACTCTTCTCTTGATTTTTGCAGGGAGGCATGCTCCCCTTCTCCACCTAAATGTGGGAACAAGCATCCCACACTCTTGAACTTGTATATACCACTTCTGAGATCACCATAATTCAGATATAAGGGAAAAGTCTGAAAAATGGCAATCTCGTTTTTGATATATGCAAGTCTGCTTTTTTGGCCATTCAGTCATATTACAGGATTCACTGAAGAGGGTCCAGACATTGACAAATTGTTATCCTGAAAACCTCTTAATCTAATATAAATTCCCACAAACTGATCATCTAAACATTTCTACTTTTATATTAACTATTATTTCTCAGTCTACCTATGTAGTCAACCAAATATAATGTGTTTTTCTTTTGTTTACAAAAATCCATCGAAAAGGGTTATTGGCAAGTTCAGTATATATTTAAGTTATATATTTCTTGAAATTCTTAGAAAAAAAATTCTATCCAATAAATATTGCAATCCCACCTGATTATAGTTTGCAAAATTCTGTGTGTCTTTTATTTTTAATGTTAATTCATGTGTCGATACGCAAACACTTAATTTTCCTGTCTAAATTTTCAGGCCAGAGTTCAGGAACATGATGTCATTTCCCTAGAGTTGATGAGATCAATCCACTAAACTGATGTCATTCATAAAAATAATTAACAGTTTTGAATGTGCTTTCTAATATGAAAAATTACTTAAGGTTGAATTGCCTAGGTGCAGATTTACTATAGTACTAAAGATGCCATAAAGAATACAAGTATGTAATTTTTCCTTCAATAAATCATAGCTTTATATCATAATATTGTTTCACTTCATAGACTGAGCATATACTGATGCATGACTCATTTTTTTAACAAAAACTGACTGCAGACGAAAACTCAGCCAGATGAGCCATTATATACGTGAGTGACTGTAATATTTTTATACAAGAACATTATGGCAATACTTCATTCCATAAAGTTATATGATTTGTTATATGCAATAATTACAACATGTAATTTACATGTACAGTGACCCTTCATCTAAGTCAGTGCATAATTGTCAGTTGATAACTTGCTAATGTTTTTCTGATGGATGGGTCTACCATTTCATTCTTAATAACACCCTTCATGGCCTTTCTTATCAGTAGGAAAGGATGCTACTGCATGTTTATCCTATAAATTGTTTGATGCCTTAGTTATCATGCAGTACGTATAATGACAACAAACCAACATTGTGTAATATCAGCACGCATTGACCACTGAAAGCTGCCTGAAAAAGACTACTGTGTTTCACGTGCTGTACCTTGCAAAATAATTTTCACTTAGAGCTGCAGTGAGAAAAGCAGCATGTGACCTTACTAGCAAATTTCACAATATGGCCCACTTCTCATAAGCTATTACTGTTTAGCCCTGGTGTAATTAAGAGTGCAATTTTCAGTATTTGCATTTGAGGTTTTATTCAATCAGTACAGTACCAAGAGTGTCTGTTATACTGTTACAGTTTATGTTATTTGCTTAGCTTTTTTTTCTTTTGTTTATTTTGTATGCAGGCAATTAAATAAAAAAAAAAGTGGAGAAAGAAGTCTCCACTAGGAGAGATGTGACTTTTCCATGTTGGGAAGTTGTATTGGTATAAAGGAATATTGCTCTGATTAGGACAGAAGTAGTGTGAGTGTAATTAACAGAATGGGCATCAGCTGGAGCTAGAACAGAATGATGACGCTCAGGTTGCTCATCTCTTGGGGTGGGGTGCTGGGGGTACATAGCTAAAGCTCCATGAGTGCCAGTGGTGATGCCTGGGCAGTGCTGGATTTGGCACTGCAGAGTGTTTGGGACAGGTAGCATGAGAGCGCATCATCATGTTGGTGGAGTTATTTAACTTATAGTGTTATGGCAAAAACAACTGTGATGTCATCCCAGCATGTCAGAGGAATGTAAGGCCTAATGGAGAACTTCAGCTACCACTGTCTGTCAGCCCCAGTACTAGCCAAATAGTCATAGAGTGCATTCGTCCCCTCCAAAGACTCAGCAGAGATGTGGGTGCCTGCAAGATAAATATTCATTAACACATTTACCATAGCAAAAACAATTAAAACTAGCAGCCTTGCATGATCTTACTGATCTAAACATTAACTCAGTTCATAGACTGCATCCCCCCAAAGGCTATACAGAGTTGTGGGTGCTTATAACAACCTGCACTAGCAAGTTTATCAGTGCAAAAAACTAAAACAAGCAGCCTGCATGATCTTATTAACCCAAATATTAACTAAATTTATATTTTCTTTTCTGTTATCTTAGTCTTACACTGTTTATAATAGTTCATAGGTTCATAGGTAGGTACTAGGCTATCGGCCCTAGGGCCCATACAAGCCTAGCCAAAAAATGTACCCTGGCGTTCGCCACCCAAGAAAATTATTTTCCTGTTTCCCTGTCGAGCAGAGCCACAGAAGTGATCCCCGGGGTGAATTTCCCATTTCCCATCCAATCATCAAGATTTTTCTTGTAGAGTGCTAATGAGGAGCTCTGTTTGACATAGATAGGTAGTCTGTTCCAGAGTATGGGACGTCTCTGGAACAGGAATCTATCCCTCCAGCATGTTCTGTTTATTGTGGTGACAAGGTTAAGGTCCCTAGAGCATGTAGCTCG
Source organism: Protopterus annectens (assembly GCF_019279795.1). Classification (NCBI taxonomy): domain Eukaryota; kingdom Metazoa; phylum Chordata; order Ceratodontiformes; family Protopteridae; genus Protopterus; species Protopterus annectens. The sequence continues at coordinate 856,417,951 of NC_056734.1, forward strand.
GAGGGACTGGGATTTCTTTAAGTGGAGCATGTCCAACAGCTCTGGGTTTGACATAGGTTTGTATGTTAGGCAGAGATCGCTCCTGAGTAGGCGATATGTGATGGAGTAAAGCTGTAGTTTTTTGAGACGGTCTGCATAGGGCATCTGTTTGAGGCCAGTAATCCTCTTTGTGAGGTATTTCTGTGGTCTTTCCAGTTGTTGTAGATGTCTTGTGAGGTACATACCAAAAGGGGCATTGTACTCTATAATGGGTCTAATGAGTGATGAGTAGAGGGGAACAATGACCTCTTTTTTTCTGGATGAGAATCCTTCTGTGATGAGATGAGCCATGTAGAAGGATTTCCTGACCACTGTGGCGATGTAATTATCAAAGGAGAGACTACTGTCCACCTGTGTCCCAAGGTCTCTTATCACATTTTCGGCATTAAGTAGACTACCAACTATGTGGTAGTTCATGGGTACAGAGTTTTTACCAAAGGGGATGACAATGCACTTTTTGGCATTGAGCTTCAGGCCATGGCTTTGACACCAGGTATCTGTCTCAGTGAGGCCCTTTTGTAGTTTGTCCACATCATTAGGAGTTTCAATTATGGCTCCTAGTTTGCAGTCATCTGCAAACTTTGTTAGCCAAAGACATTCTGTGTTGGCCTGCACTTCACAGAAGTAGATACCAAACAGGAGAGGACCCAGGACTGAACCCTGTGGTACTCCACTTGTCACTGGTCTGATGTCAGATTTGGAATCCGCTACTTTCACAGTGTGGGTTCTGTCCATGAGCCAGTTGGCAACCCATCTTGTGACATAGGGATTTATACCTAGTTTAGTGAGCTTATCTATAATTCCAGAGTGGGGGATGGTGTCAAAAGCCTTGGCGAGATCTAGATAAGCTGTGTGAACAATTTTACCCTCAACTATGCTTTGGTGACTGCTTCAAAGAAGTCAATCAGGTTTAGGAGACATGATCTGCCTTTTACAAATCCAAACTGAGTAGGGTCCAGAGTTTGGAGATTACCAATGTCTTTGTTTATGAGTTCCACGATGATACGTTCCATGGCCTTGCAGTCCAGGCTCGTCAGGCTAATGGGGCGGTAGTTCCCGGGGTCTGTCATGGCTCCCCCTTTGTGGAGTGGGATAACTGTCGTGGTGCGCCATTCAGTGGGTACAAAGCCTGAGGTGAGGCTATGATTGAACATGGTAATTAGGTAGGGTGCCAGTTCATTCTGTAGTTCATGTAGAACGTAGCCTGGGATATTGTCAGGTCCCATGGATGCTGTGTTCTTGGCTTTGGAGAGTGTGTTTTTTTACCTGTGCAGCCGTGATTTTAAGCACTTTGCATTCTTCTGGTATTGAGATGGGCCCTCTAGGGGATGAGAGTGGGGTAAAGTTAGCACTGAACCTATCTGCTAGGATGTTGGCAATATCAGTTGGTTCTGTATATTTAGTGCCATTATGCTGTAACTCAGAGCAGATCTGAGTGTTCCCGTTTAGATTCTTGATATAGCTATAGAATGCTTTGTGGTTGTCTTTAGAGTCAGTGGCAATTTTGTTTTTGTAACTAGCTTTGGAGGATTTTATGAGGGATCTCATCTTCTTACTGAGGTTGACCAGGGAGTTCCTCCAGTCATGGGATTTTACTCTTTTTTGCAACAGTTTCTTTCTTCTGTTGTAGAGTTTGTTTATGGCAGAGGACCACCAGATTGGCTTCCTTTTTTTGGAGGATAACATCTTGGTTCTATTAGGGATAGCATGATCCATGCACTCGTGTAAGTGCTTATAAAGTGCATTTGTGTAGGATTCAGCAGTCATACCTCTATTGTCCGTCTGCATGTGTGTCATGAAGTTTGCCACTTCTGTCTTAAGAAGTGTGAAGTTGGCTTTTGAGAAGTTTTTTACGATGGTTTCCCTAATTGGGGCTGGGGGTGGGATGTGGATGTCTAGGCTGATTAGCTTGTGGTTGGATCTGACCAACGAGGAATTGACCTCTGGTGTGGATCACTGGTTTCCCATGTTGGTAATGACCAGATCTAGTATATTGCTGCCCCTGGTGGGGGTGTGAATACGTTGATTCAAGGCGTTTGAATTTATGAATTCTAGAAAACGTTGAGCAAAAGAGTTGGTACATGAGTAGTTTTCCCAGTTAATAGAGGGGTAGTTGAAATCACCCATTATTAGGGTGTTGGTTTGTACCCTAATACTTTCCAGTGTATCAAGAAATGAAGAGTGTGAATTCTGGGGCATGGTGGGGGGTCAGTAGCAAGCTACAATTTGGATTGTGGTCTTGCCCAGAGTTAGTTGCACTTGGATAATCTCGGATGCATTATGCTGTGCAACTAGCCTGGAGGTGTGGATATCCTTAATGAATATGGACACGCCTCTGCCTTTAGTGCTTCTTTCTGGGTTAGGTGGCCGAAAGGTGTGGTATGAATTGAAGCCTGGTAATTCAGGGGTGCTCTCTGGAGCTTTGAACCAGGTCTCTGTCATTGCACAGATGTCAATGTTCTCCATTTTAAGGAGTGCCTCGAGTGAGTGCATTTTGAAGTTTAGACTTCTAGCATTGAGTAGCATTACCCTCAGATTTTGCTTGCTTGTACCTGTTACGGTGGTGAATTTGTCATTTGAACCTTGCCTAAAAAAGGCACTATAGGGGTGGCAAGAGCCTTAGCCAGTATCCGGAATCCTAAGGGTGACAGGTGCAGGCCATCTCTGGCAAAGCATTGTGGACTGTCGATCATGTCGTCCCAGGCAGACAAATACTGGATCCCCTTAGAATGACACCAGAAGCTTAGTCAATTGTTGAAGTCAATCATTTTGCCCTTGTACTGTGGTATCATTCTGGGTGATGGCAGGATGCTACTCAGGGTTAGGGTCATACCTGCCTGGGATACAAGATCGAAGAGCTCCTCCATGTCTCTTTTCATGTAGTCCAAGGAGGTATGTCTCAGGTCATTCACACCAACATGGACAATGACAGTGTCATATTTGTACTTATTGTGGAGTGACCTGAATGCATGCGTTATGTGGCAGATCCTGGCACCTGACAGGCAGCTGACAGTAACTTTCTCCTTGTTTAGTCTAGTGAGTGGAACATCAGTGTGCCTGACTATAGAGTCACCCATGACTAGAGTGTTGGGTACTTTGTTATGCCTTATGGGCTGTGGTTGAGTGGCACACTGAGTTTGTGGGCTATGTGTCATTTGGGTTGTGTTGGGGGGTGGAGTTTGCTTGCGTTTATGCTTTGGATGTCCCTGATGCTTGGATGTTCCTGTAAAATATAAATGCCTCTCACTGCTTAACCTTTTCCTAGTGGTCTACTGCATAGCTCCAGTTTCTCACAGACTGTCCAGATTTTTGCCCCATATTTTTGCTCTGTTCCTCATAAAATGTGTGGTTTTCTGGCAAATCACTGGAATGTGCTGTGGATTGAAGTCACTACATGATGACATGCATTTGAGTGTCTGGCTTCATATCCTTCAGAAAAATGCATGCTAACACAAATCTTGTTATTCTAACAACTTTCTGAGTTTATAATATTTAAAATCTGTCCATATTTCTCAACTTCTGTCCCCCCTTATGTCAGGCTTTGTCCAGATTTCTTGTGATAAGAGGTTGAGAGGTATGGTCTCAGCTCTTGTACATCACTGCAATGAAAGATACACTCCACTATCCCTCTGCAGCTTCAGATTTCTTCCAAGGGCTGGCCTTAGCCCAGTTTGGACCATTTTAGTATGGTCCCCAAGCTGATTGCACTACCTACCACCCTAACTCCACTCCAACTGACTTCCACTCTCTGCCACCCTGGAATTAAGATTATTTCAAATTTGGTATCAGAAATATAAGCCAATAATGTACAGTAGACTCCCTCTAATCCAGTCTCTCTGAGACCAGACCTTAGGCTGGATATATGAATGGCTGGTTAATCAGAAAAGGCATACAATATATCATTTATAGGAAATAAATCAGCTAGAATAGCAGAATTTGTGTAAGCATGCATTTTTCTAATGAATATGAAGTCCAAAACTGAAATGTCTGTCATTATTCAGCCCAGAGGAGGCAAAGTGTTGTTCTTCTCTGTTGTCTTTTGCTAGGGCTTTGGCAGAAATTTGATGGCCAGTTAAAGAAGAAGCTGGTTAAAGAGAGGCTGGATAAGAGGGAGTCTACTGTATACTGAAACCAAAACAATATATTCCCTAACTCTCGTTGCCATGCCCAATGTGCTGAGATGCCAGGAAGGTCAGACAGTTAAGTGAGTGGGAATGGGCTTGATGGTTGTGGGGATATGGTGGGGAGCAAAAAGAACATGAAGATTTTTTAAACTGATTAATGAATTCTCATACTAGTTCCGATTTCTTCCTCATGGGTTTACAATCACTTCCCACTCCTGCTCTGAACTGTTGAGCTCACTTTCCCAGTTAATTGTCATGCCTTGTTGCCGTCATAAAACTGTTTAACATCCTCAGAAATGGCATTGCTCAGATACTTGCACTTGTAACACACGTATAACTATTAATGAAAGTGTTTTTTTTTTCTTTACTGAATTATTTGGTAATCTTGGTAAGTAGAGTAATGCTTGGAGATCACTATCAGCCATATATCAGGTCACAAGGGTAACAGTCAAGAGTCCATGCAGAGAAACGTAATGGTAGCCATTAAGCAAAATGGTTAAGTAGGTGGGAAAAATCAGAATGCCTTAAAGAACTCCATATGGGTATGGAGAGAACATGCAAAGCTTGCACAATTTGTTCAGCTTTCTGCAACATCCTTACCAGTCCAGTCCAACTGTTTCCTGTCCTTAAGATCGTATTTTTCTGCTCCAGTGTGGTATCCTTGCAGTACCTTTATGAGTCACACAGTTACTGTTTTCTTGTTTTAGTCAAGTGGAATCATCTCAGCCTTACTCTGTTCAACATACCCACCTTGTTTTTCACTTCTCTTGGATTATTTTCCTCCTGCCTATATCAGCAAGTGTTTCCCGGCCATACTGTTGAAATGGTAACATTTTTGTCATGAGTACTGGTGACTAGAAGTTACCTCACATCAGATTATGTGCTCATTTATTGATTTATTTATTTTGCTTCTGTTTACAGTGCTTGTTTTCATACTGTCTGAGAGTGACTATTCCACAGTTACTTTTTATAATTACATTAATTAAGAACCAGCTGCATACTCCACATCAGCAAGAGAATCAAAAAGAAAACACAGTACCACTTTCAGTCTTCATGGTAAACATGTTCTTACAATCTTCTGCTAAATCAACTGGAGTTATACACAAAACCAGATAGTTAGCCTAACCTCAGAATTGGATTGAAACCCCTGTTGAGCCTGTTCAGCAACAGTAACTGACTACTATGGGTGAATGAGCAGCTACCACAGTGAGTCATACAAGTGTCACAAAACTGCAATATTTATTATATTATACTAGCCAACAGTGCACTGCATGACAGGAAATGTCTTCTCCACTGTCTAGGCCCATAGCTACTGCAGAAGCAGGACTGTTGGTAGGAAAATGACTTACATTTTGGCTGTAGCAGCTCTTAGGCAAGTCTTGTGGGCTACATAAGACACAATAATTCTGCCACAGCCCAGTGTGGGGCTCCCAGTGGGAGCAGGACCCTATTGGGCTAAATAGGTCAACTTGGCCTAAGGCCATCCCTGTTCCCTTCCATCTGTAGTTATTGAATTTCACCCTGCTCTAACTGGCAGCCTACATATCCTAAATTACTCTTTTCAGCTACTCTTCCATTATTCTATACAGACAGTTCTGTTATATTTATCTATACTATTTTTCCCTACTTTTCCATGTCCTAACCATTATAAACTGATAAAAAACATCTTACACTTTGAGCGAAATCTAAGCTTTTTCATAAACTTTGAAAATAGGCCCAAGTTGGTACAGTAATTTACTAGCATACCTCCCAGCTGTACTGAAATGCTCGTTTTTTACCCAGTTTTGGGGTCCAAATAATGGGGTGCCACGGTTCCCGAGTGGAACCCCTTCATTTCCGACTTTTTCCCCCTGCTTTTTTTTATTTTTAAATTTTTTTCACTGTTTTAGCTGATGTCATCATATGTGCGATGACGTCAGCTCCGTCGGGGCTACCAGCCTGTCGGAATTGAGATCAAGGGATCACGTGCACACCGCCTGGCTCACTTTGAGTGTACGCATTTCCATAGGAAACATTTTTATTCGGAAACATTTTTATTCAAATAACCGGTTATTTTTTATTCAAATGGATCAGTTATGCAATCTGGACGCAAGTGAGCAGAGTGGGTTATCAGTCCGGTGGATCAGTTATGCTGTGTAATGGATGGATCTGCTTTGCGAGTGGGAAGTGTCCTGGAGGGCAGAAATGATTCTGGCTGAAGTAGGAAACATCTTTCATCTATTCTGAGTGAAGAGTGTGTGTGTGTGTGTGTGTGTGTGTGTGTGTGTGTGTGTGTGTGTGTGTGTGTGTGTGTGTGTGTGTGTGTGTGTGTGTGTGTGTGTGTGTGTGTGTGTGTGTGTGTGTGTGTGTGTCTGCTAATTTACCAATGGTGCATGTGTGTTTTTACCTGGCTGTTAACAGGAGAAATGAACTGAACTGTGCTTTCTTTTTAGTTTAGCAGGAGCAAGATGCCTTTAACTTTAACTATCTGTAGGAGATCACTTAATATTTAAAGGCTGAACTGTGCTTGTGTTTAACAGCAAACTTTTAAGTTTAATGGCTGGGCTGAACTGTGCTTTCTTTTTACTTAAGCAGGATGTTTTTTACAGTTTTATTTAATTTATACAGCAGTGCATTTTACTTACTTAACGCTGTGCTACGTGTGGGAGAAACTGCATGCTAATTTACTTAATGGTGCATGTGTTTTTACCTGGCTGACTGTTACAACAGGGGAAATGAACTGAACTGTGCTTTCTTTTTAGTTTAGCAGGAGCAAGATGCCTTTAACTGTCTGCAGGAGATTATCTAACTTATATTTAAAGGCTGAACTGTGCTTGACACTGTTTGTTTTTTTTTTGACACAGGAGATTACTGTAACGGCTGAACTCTGCTGAACTGTGCTTGTGCTTAATGGCAGATTTTCACTTTAACACCTGAACTGTGCCTTCTTTTAACTTAAGCAGGATGCTTTCTTTTTACTTAAGCAGGATGCCTTTTACTTAATTTATACAGTGCATTTTAGGGAAGGGTGCCTTGTACTATAACAGCAGGCAAGAGATTACTTAAGTTTACATTAAAGGTTGAATTATGCTTTTATTTTAGTTAAGCAGAATGCCTTTTTCTTAATTTATGCAATACAGTGCATTTTAGGGCAGGATGCCTTGGACTGTAAAAGCAGTTTCAAGGACAGAGAAGTTTTAATGCTGAGTTTGTTTTCATTGTGAGACAGTATTGCTTTGTTTAGCAGATGTCTGCTAGTGTTTGTGCATTGTGCTATAAAATGTAAAATAAAATCCAAATAATCATTGTAGAATTAAAGCAGTATGCACATTAGTGTTTATGGTAAATGGGGATAATAGCCAGGTAATGGGACACTGGAATGGCTGCAGGGAGACTATGGGGGCATATTTTGGTTGTCTGTTCTTCAGTTTGCGTTTGGAAGTTGGTATCCCACAATTCCATTGGAGTGAGCAGGGTTACGTAATTATGTATGCAAATGTTATGTTAATTAGCATACAGATTTGTACCTATTTTTCATGGGCCTTTGTCCAGATTTTTGATATTTCCAGGTTGAGAGGTATGTTTACTAGATTAGAATTGGATCCACTTTGGTCCCATAAACTAATATATATTTAGGTGGATGAAACCCAGTCTATTTGGCCATACCATCACTTGGGCTCACTTCACTCCCCTGCCCTACCCCTAATTCCTCCCACACCACCCTTCATTACTAATATAACCCCATTAGTAACTCCAGTTATCTCACAACCAATTAAAACATAATTAATTAGCCTTCACATAGCACATTGTCCTTAAACCATCACTATCACCTCATAGTACACAACCAGTAGTCTCGCAAAAAAATAATTTCCCATCACACCTAGCAAGAAACTCCACTTTACAATGTTATCTCCCATTAGTTTCATCCCTTATCCAAACCCCTCTCTCTCTGTCAAGCACTACTTTTCTTGAAACACTCAAAATTCTAGTTCCTCTGGACTCACGCACTTCCACATCAAATGCAAAGTCCTCTCTAATTTCCATCTTTATAATTCCTCTGTTATATTAGTGCACCTTAGACACAACTGCTCTTATACCCTAATTTCTCTGTCTTCATCATAATCTGACTCTAACCTCTGAGAAATATCTCTCTTCTATACTCAGCTCCTCTAATATCCACTGCATCTCTAAAAAAAAAATACCTGCACTCAGTGACGTCGTTCTTCACTGTGCTCACTACAGATCACCATGCTGTCTCTTTCTCACCTTACCACATACCACTCTTCCTGATGTAAAACAGACATTCCCCATTCAAACATACATAACACTTACATGAAGGGCTGAACTCCCAAACAAACCAGATAGTATTTATTTTATGTGTTTCCACACTACTATATCCTCTTACACAAAATCTCTTACAAACTGTACTTTCCTGTAAATAGTGTAGTCCAGATACAAATTTGCTGTATCCAGGACTGCATGTAAGCTTCTGAGCCCCCCCCCCCCCCCAAGCTTTCTGTGTTGGAGGGAAGCCATCTAGCTTATCAGTGGAAGTGGTAAGCACTAGGTAACCTATCTACCACATAAGGAGTGGTTCTGGCCCAGAAATTGTAGTTATTGGCCGTTTGGGCAGTTTTTCCATCTCTCTCAAATTTCTGATTTAAAAGCCCACATTTGCACTTGTTTCCCCCCTTTCCTGTAACTAGTTTAGTCCAGAAACAGATTCTTAGTTTTAGCACTTGAATTTGCTTATTCGTGATCAGCACTTGTTCAGAACTTGTAAGCACTAAATAACCTAGTAATTACTACAGCACTCAACCTTCCCCATTACCTAGAGGAAAACAGTTTTGGTACTTACTTTCCTCACTTGCTTAGAGAAAAACAGCTCTTGTACTCACTTTCCTCACTTATCTAGAGGAAAATTGTTTTTTATTCAGGCATGTCCAAGGGTCAGCTCCCAGTGTTCTCTCCTGTCTATCTGAACAATCTGGGCATCTTGGGGCAATGTAGAAATTGCCTCATGTACACAGACAACCCTCTCCTCCTACCACCCAACACTACAAGCTGTGAGAGATGCACTTATCTAGCCAAACTGGAGGTAAAGCTCTCTCCAATCAAGACTGAACTTGATAGTCAAGAGGAGAAGGTAAACACTTGCACCACACCACACTCATCACATAGTCTCACTAAATCTACACCACCAAAATCCACACATAGAAACACAAAAACATTTGCGGAGGATCTCAATAATAATCTGCTCAAGCAACAGAGACCTCCAAAGGAGAAATGCAAGCAATCTCCACTCCCCAACACAACCCAAATGACACATAGCCCACAGACTCAGTGTGCCACACAACCACAGCCAATAAGGCAAAACAATGTACCCAACACACTAGTCATAGGTGACTCTATAGTCAGGCACACTGATGTCCCACTCACCAGGGTAAAGAAGGAGAAGGTTGCTGTCAGCTGCCTGTCGGGTGCCAGGACCCGCCACATAACCCACACACTCAGGTCACTCCACAACAAGTACAAATATGACTCTGTCATTGTCCTTGTTGGTGTGAATGACCTGAGATGTACCTCCCTAGACTACATGAAAAGAGACATGGAAGAGCTCTCCAATCTTGTAGCCCAGGCAGGTATGACCCTAGCCCTGAGTAGCATTCTGCCATCACCCAGAATGATGCCGCAGTACAAGGACAAAATGACTGACTTCAACAATTGGCTAAGCTTTTGGTGCCATTCTAAAGGGATCCAGTATCTGTCTGCCTGGGATGACATGGTCGACAGACCACAATGCTTTGCCAGAGATGGCCTGCACCTGTCACCCCTGAGATTCCGGATACTGGCTAAGGTTCTTGCCGCCACTATAGTGCCTATTTTAGGCAATGTTCAAATGACAAATTCACCACTGTAACAGGAACAGGCAAGCAAAAACAGTGGGTGATGCTACTCAATGCTAGAAGTCTAAATCTCAAAATGCACTCACTCGAGGCACTCATTAAAATGGAGAACATCGATATCTGTGCAGTGACTGAGACCTGATTCAAGGCTCCAGAGAGCTCCCCTGCACTACCAGGCTATAACTCATACTACACTTTTTGGCCATGTAACCTGGACCGGAACACCAAAGGCAGAGATGTGTCCATATTCATTAAGGATATCCACACCTCCAGGCTAGTTGCTCAGCATAATGCAGCTGAGATTATCCAAATGCAACTAACTCTGGGCAAAACTACAACCCAAATTGTAGCTTGCTACAGATCACCCACCATGCCCCAGGATTCCCACTCCTCTTTTCTTGATGTACTGAAAAATATTAGGGTTCAACCAAACACCCTAATAATGGGTGATTTCAACTACCCCACCATTAACTGGGAAAACTACTCATGTACCAACTCCTTCACTCAACGCTTTCTGGAATTCCTAAACTCCAATGCACTGGATCAACTTATCCCCACCCCCACCAGGGGCAAAAATATGCTAGATTTAGTCATTACCAACATGAGTGACCGGTGTTCCACACCTGAAGTCAATGCCTCATTGGTCCGATCCAACCATAAGCTAATTACCCTAGATATCCACATCCTGACCCCACCCCCCATTAAGAAAACCATGGTAAAAAATTTCTCCAAAGCCAATTTCATGCTACTTAAGACAGAAGTGGTGAACTTCATGACACCCAGGCAGATGGACAATACAGTTACGACTATTGAATCCTACACAATTTCACTTTATAAGCACTTACATGAGTGCATGGATCGTGCTATCCCAAACAGAACCGAGACGCTATCCTCCAAAAAAAGGAAACCAATCTGGTGGTCCACTGCCATAAACAAACTGTACAACAGAAGGAAGAAACTTTTGCAAAAGAGAGTAAAATCTCATGAGTGGAAGAGTTCCCTGGTCAGCCTCAGTAAGAATCTGAGATCCCTGATAAAATCCTCCAAAGCTAGTTATGAAAACAAAATCACTACTGATTCTAAAGACAACCACAAAGCATTCTATAACTATGTCAAGAATCTCAATGGCAACATTCAGATCTGCTCTGAGTTACAGCACAATGGCACTAAATATACAGACCCAACTGATATTGCCAACATCCTGGCAGATAGGTTCAGTGCTAACTTTACCCCCTCTCACCCCCTAAAGAGCCCAACTCTATACCGGAAGAATGCAATGTTTTTGTAATCATGGCTGCACAGGTAAAAAACACACTCTCCAAAGCCAAGAACACAGCATCCATGGGACCAGACAACATCCCAGGCTGCATTCTATATGAACTACAGAATGAACTAGCACACCACCTAAGTACCATGTTCAGTCATAGCCTCACCTCAGGCTTTGTGCCTGCAGAATGGTGCACAGCGATGGTTATCCCACTCCACAAGGGGGGAGCCACCATGGACCCCGGGAACTACCGCCATATTAGATTGATGAGCCTGGTCTGCAAGGCCATGGAATGTACCATCATGGAACTTATAAACAAAGACATTGGTAATCTCCAAACTCTGGACCCCACCCAGTTTGGGTTTGTAAAAGGCAGATCATGTCTCCTAAACCTGATAAACTTCTTTGAAGCAGTGATCAAAGCCGCAGACAAGAGTAAGGTGATTCACACAGCCTATCTAGATCTTGCCAAGGTTTTCGACACCATCCCCCACTCTGGAATTATAGATAAACTCACTAAACTAGGTATAAATCCCTATGTCACAAGATGGGTTGCCAACTGGCTCACTGACAGAACCCACACTGTGAAAGTAGCAGACTCCAAATCTGACTTCAGTCCAGTGACAAGTGGAGTACCACAGGGTTCGGTCCTGGGTCCTCTCCTGTTTGGTATCTACTTCTCTGAAGTACAGGCTAACACAGAAGGTCTTTGGCTAATGAAGTTCGCAGATGACTGCAAACTAGGAGCCATAATCAAAACTCCTAATGATGTGGACATCCTACAAAAGGGCCTCACTGAGACAGATGCCTGGTGTCAAAGCCATGGCCTCAAGCTCATTGCCAAAAAGTGCATTGTCATCCCCTTTGGTAAAAACTCTGTACCCATGAACTACAACATAGGCAGCAGTATACTTAACACCGAACGTGTCATAAGAGACCTTGGGATACAGGTGGACAGTAGTCTCTCCTTTGATAATTACATCGCCACAGTAGTCAGGAAAGCCTTCTACGTGGCACACTTCATCACAAAAGGTTTCCCATCCAGAAAAAAAGAGGTCATTGTTCCCCTCTACTTATCACTCATTAGACCCATTATAGAGTACAATGCCTCTTTTGGTATGTACTTCACAAGACATCTACAACAACTGGAAAGGCCGCAGAAATACCTTACAAAGAGGATTACTGGCCTCAAACAGATGCCCTATGCAGACCATCTGAAAAAACTCCAGCTTTACTCTGTCGCATATTGCCTACTCAGAGGTGATCTCTGCCTAACATACGAAGCTATGTCAAACCCAGAGCTGTTGGACATGCTCCACTTAAAGAAATCCCAATCCCTCTGAGCTACATGCTCTAGAGACCTAAACCTTGTCACCACAATAAACAGAACATGCTGGAGTGATAGATTCCTGTCCCAGAGACTTCCCATACTCTGTAATAAACTACCTATCTATATCAAACAAAGCTCCTCATTAGCACTCGTCAAGAAAAATCTTGATGATTGGATGGGAAATAGGAAATTTACCCCGGGGATCACATCTGTGGCTCTGCTCGACAGTGGCACAGGAAAATAATTTTCTTGGGTGGCAAAAGCCAGGGTAACTTTTTGGCTGGGCTTGTATAGGCCCCAGGGCTGATAGCCTAGTACCTACCTATGAACCTATGAACCTATGAACTGCATAACCTGTACTTGTTAAACATTGGTTTTAAACATAGATATAAACCCATATATGACATCACTTACCCACCCTCTGCCAAGTGAGTAACAACATATGGTGATTTCCACCAAAATTGCATGGACCACTACTCATCCCCTACTCCACCCTACAACCATCTCAGCATCACCACCCCTCAGATTAATAGATCTTAGTCAAACAAGCATCCTACCTCCAAACTTGTCCTTCATCTCAAGAACTGCCAAAGCATATGCATTAAAATATGTGAGCTACATGCTTGGGTTACACTGCACACTCCCACTGTTAACTGAAACCTAGGTAAAGGGCAACATTAATAATGATGAAATACTTCCTCCAGACTATAATCACATAAAAAAGCAGGGGGCATAGCAGTTGTGCACAATAACTCACTGGTATTGTTACCACTCCCAATCTGCTAACCCTTCTTTAACTATGCTGAATTATTCCCTTCCATCTTAAAAAAGCAGTGATCAAAAAAATTAAATTTTTTCACTGTTTACACCCCTCCAGGTGACAACAATTCAGGTTTACAAGGTGTTCTGTCTTGGCTGTCCACCATTATCAATGAAGAAACCATCACCCTAGGTTATACAAATATTGATTGAAAATCTATTTCCACTCCTAACTCTACCTCTGTCATAAATCACAAAACTCATCATCTCTCCAACCAGATAGAGCAAGCATTCCAACAGATCTTCTATTCTGTACTGGATTCTCATATCTGACCCAAGTAAAATTAACTACTGTGGTACTGCCCCCCCAACTCTGAGAGTGACTACCTTCCAATCTTTCTTAAAAACTGATCAGCAAATAGGATGCTATATAAGTTTGAGGAATAATAGAATTAATTTGGGTTAGGTATGGTCCCATTCAGTTGATTCACTAGCTATTGCTGGAATTGTTAGAGAATTGAAAAATTTGTGGAGATAACAGTGACCTTAAGAAATTTTGCTGAAAAAAGACATATTCATACATAAAAGCAGTACACACTTAAAGACATGTATTACAAAATTCTAGAGGTGAGAAGTCATATAATATTAGTAATAATGGAACATATCCATGAATGAATTGCAAATAGTGCATATTTATTTTTTCTTCTCCATTTTTTCAAGTTTATAGAACATGTTGAACCAGATTCCATAAAGTTCATAAAAGCTTTTTGAGGCCAGAGCAGCAGGCCAAAGGACAACTTCAGAACACCTGCAGCGGACACAATTCCAAATGACATGCTGAAGGCAGACTGGCTACTTAAGTATTTAGTGTAGGATAATTAGGGATTCTGCACAAGCCATTGTGATTCCAAAGCATATCATGCATACTCAGCTCAACTCAAGTATGACAAACAGCCACGCTGACTCCGTTTCTGAAATCCTCAGCGTATATATTAAGGACCCCAAGGAATTCACAGAAATACTATGGATTATGGCAAAATCTGTAGCAAAACTGAAAAAAACACATTTTTTATTTATTTTTATTTTTTTATTTTACATTTGTTGACCAGGATAGTCCGACTGGATGCATGTCCATTTTCAGCAGAGGCCCGGGGAGAAAAGCTTCAAGGGTAAGCAGATACAGCATTAATAATACCAGCATTACATATTACAAACAGACTATTTACAGAGATTACATAAGTAAGCAAGTTAAACAAGTTCCACAGGTTGCAGTTAATCCTGAGCACAAGTCCGGATTAAATTAAATTACACAGTAAACTGGTTAACAGATTTTTACACATTCTAGAGAGAGTTAGCCAGGCTTGATACATTGACATAGCCAGTTAAGAGACAAATGTTGTTTGAGTCTAGTTTTAAATTGACCTAAGGTAGAAAGCAAGGTAATATCAGCTGGAAGACAGTTCCAGGATCTACTTACAGAGTTTGCAAAGAGAGAATCACCGACTGTGTTATTAATTTTGCTAGTCTGAATTAGTAGTTTGTTAGAGGATCGAAGCGGTCTAGGATTGTTATAGGGGGTGATAATATTTTTAAGTGCAGGAGTATTGTCCGGATTATAGAGGATTTTATAGGCCATAATCAGTTGGTTATACTGGATTAGGCTGGGTAGTTCAAGCCACCCAAGCTGATTTAGATTGATGCAATGACGTGTCCTAAAAGGCAGACCAGTGGCAAACCTGGCAATGTGATTGTAGCAAATTGAGAGTTTGTTAAGGACAGTCTTGTTTAAATTCAAGAGTAGAGGGGATGCATACAGAAGGGTTGAAAGAAGGTGAGAGCGAGCTATGGCAATTTTAGCTGGAGGGGTTAGGAAGGCTTTTATTCTGTAAAGTGACCCTAGTTTTTTATTGATGGTTTTATTAGTTTGGTTAACATGTAGGTCAAATTTTAGATTATTGTCTATGATGACACCTAATAGTTTTGTAGATGGGTCAGGGGAGATTATTGTGCCATCATTTGATTTTATGGTAAAGGTGAAAGCGGTAGACCTACGTGTTGGTGAAAATAACAACATTTTAGTTTTTTTGGGATTTAGAATCAGACGATGTTCAGAAAGCCAGTTTTCTATTGTATTAAAGGTGGTCTGGGGGTAACTGACCATAACTCTATTGGAGATGTGGCTGAGCAAATCAGAGTAGAGTCATCAGCATATTGGATACAGCTGACTTTTGGGATGACAGTATAAAGGTCGTTAATGAAGATGGAGAACAGCAAGGGCCCTAGTATAGAGCCTTGTGGTACTCCAAGGGTGTGTTAGATAGAAGGTTAGAGAGTTTGTTCTGCCAGAGGATAGCCTGCTGTCGACCATTCAGGTAGGTTTGAAACCATTGGAGGGCTCCACTATCTAGACAGAATGTTTGCGGGGTGTGGATTAAAAGTTGGTTATCAACCATATCGAATGCCTTGGAAAGATCCAAAAAGAGGGCTGAGGATATATAATTATTGTTGCGATTATGGTTTATGGTGTTGGTAAAGGCTAGGAGGGCTGAAGTAGTGCTGTGATGAGGATGGAAGCCATGCTGAGTGTCTGCCATAATGCGATTCTGGATTAGGTGGTGCATGAGATGTCTATGAATACATTTTTCCATAATCTTTGCAAGTGGAGAGAGTATAGCTATTGGCCTATAATTGGAAAATTCAGTAGAGTTGCCTCCTTTGTGAAGTGGGATTACATAGGATATTTTCCAGATGGTGGGAATTTTAGCTTCTACTATGGTTCAATTGATTAGTATTGAGACGGGGTAAGCAATAGTATCAGCTGATTTTTGTAGGTACTGGGCAGGGAGTTGATCAGCAGAAAGTGTAGTGGGTTTTAATTTTTTGATCAAGGTACAGATAAGTGAAGTGGCGACTGGTTGGAAGCTGAATGCGAGTAGGTTTCTAGGGGTGCTACTTTCAGGACCAGGGAGCTCAGAGGTAGTTGGCTAGCTAGGGCTTGAATTGTCTCAGTAAAGAATTGATTAAAACTATCAGAAACATCTTCAGGGGTTTTATCAATAGTAGCAGCAGGGATTGGGGTTGACGTTTGTCCAGGATGTAGAAGTTTATTTAAACCTGCCCAAAACTTCTGAGGGTTATTTTGATTTACTGTCTGTAAATTACAGTAGTATTGTTTTTTGTCTTGTAAAATTGATTTTTTTTGGTTTCGTTCCTGGATTGCCTATATTTAATGTGATCTTGAGGGTCTTTAGAAGAGTGCCATAAAGCCCATGCTTTGTTTCTAAGGGTAATTTTGAGTTTAGACTCTATAGAAAGCCATGATGCAGTTTTTGCCTTGGTTCTCTTTGAACGAACAGGTGCATACAAATCAAGGATCTCAAGGAATTTGTTGTTAAAGTATGCTACTGCTTCCTCTAAGGGGAGGTGTTTTAGAATAGACCAATTACATGAGTTTAGTTCTTGTTGGAATTTGGCAGGGTCAAAGTTTTTATTGTTTCTAACCTTTCTGAGTAAGGGTTGTTGGGAATTAATAGTTTTGTGCTTAATTACATATGTGAGAAGGTGATCGCTTAGGCCATTAAGGAGGGTACCAGAGGTGTACAGTTGGGGTGACTATTTATGAGTACCCAGTCAAGTATACTTTCTTTTTGGTTGGGTTTACCTATCCTGGTAGGGGTGGATATGATTTGTGTAAATGCATGCAGGTTAATATGGGTGGTTGGGGATTCTGAGGAACAGGTGCCCCAGTCTATGTTAAAGTCTCCAAGTAGTAGGGTTTCTTGGGGGTAGTGACATGATAGCCAGTGCAGGATATCTTCAAATGTAGATATATTGTTACCTGGGGGAATGTACATACAGATGATATTAATGCATTTATTTTTATTAAGTTGCAATTTGGTGGCAAGAATCTCTGGGTTATTAATCTGAGGTGGTTGTATTACATCTATGGTGACATTCAACTCAGATTTATAGAGTACAGCTACCCCACTCCCCTTCCTCGAAGCATGATCCAGCCTGTGTATGATGTAGCCAAGTGTTAACACTTCATTGTCTTTAGTGTTAGGTTTTAACCAGGTTTCAGATAAACAGAGAATCTCAGGGGAGTGGACATCCAGAAGTGCATGCAATTCATGTACCTTGTTATTAATGCTTCTAATATTGAGATGACAGACTAGGAGAGAGTTAGTTGGCCTATTAATTGTAGGTTTGTAGCTTAGATTGCAAGTAGAGGGGGTATGTGTATCTGAAGTGAGTGGGCCAGGGTTGGGGTGAATATCACCACCAAGTATTAGGTTGAGTCTATACTTGGTGATGAACTTCAGGAATATGTTTATTAGTTTGTGGTAGTGTTTGGATCTAGAGCTAATGTGCCTGGGGTTGAGATGTTGATAGACTGAACAAGATGTTGGATAGGATCTGGTACTGTAAGTATGGTTGAAGTTGGAAGGATTTACAGTTGGGGTGATAGTATGGCCTTTTGGGACCTGAAATCCCGTGAGAAACTGGTTTTCATACAAGGTAAGGAGGTATGGTGTGAACAAGAGGGGTAGTAAAGAGGAGTATGTCATTATCTGTTATTCAGCTAGTGAGTTAAGGAACTGTTTTACGTGGTGATGCAACACCAGAACATAGAGTGGTGAGGTAAAGGTACTGGAAGGGGGATGGGAGAATGCCAGACGAAAGCTAATAGGTGCTATTAAAATGTAGGTAGTAGAATGAGGGTGGGTGGAATTATCCCAGATGAAAGCAGATAGGATCTAGAAAGTGGGAGAGTGGGTATAGTACTATAAATTTAGAGGTACTGGGGGTGGGAGGAAATTGAGGGCAGGGAGGGGAACGAAGAGAGCCCGAGCGTAGCGAGGGCGAATGTAGCGGGGCTATTGCAGTTTACAAGGTTTCCTAAGGTGTCCTAAAACTATAAGGTAAGTATTACAGCTCTTAATGTAAGAGTCAATTTACTTCAGTTACAGGGGAAGGAGGCAACCACTCAAATAGAAACAAAGAGCCCTATGGCTGACCAATATGGTGACCTGCTTAATTACAAAGCACTGTAAGTGAAAGCTTAACAAATGCTTTTTGTATGTGCAACCTACTCTGTTTAAATGTTGAGAGAAACTGATTGCAGTCCTGTAGACATCGTTTTGTAGGGAACTGTAGAGTTCAACTAGGAAAAGAGAAAAGCAGAGATTCTAGGGTAAGCATGAAGGCAACAGCAGGCAGTTATTATATAATAATACATTCAGAAAGGTTTGGTGGTAACAATGCAACCTGCTGTTAATATTCTGTAACATGCATCAGAGATGCAAGCCCTTAACGAGGATGAGGCTATGCATCCTAGAAGGTAGCCGGCTAGAGTCAGAGCAAGGCTGCAACTAAACCAGTTATCAGACCAGGAAATAATTGGCTGATACCATCTAGACAGACCAATGGTGCAGGATGTCTGTAACATGTGCAGACCATGTGAGGAAACCCTATCCCCCTTAAAGCTAAAATGTTTCAGACTTGGTGTACTCACATCTAGGACATTCCAGAGACACATAGGGGATATTATGAGAATATCATGGACAGCTGCTAATTGTATCCTGACAATATTCTTGGAAGCAGTATATAGCAAGATGGATGACTAAATACACTTCCCATCCCCACCCATGGAGCGGAGATATGTAATGCATCAGTTTTACAACTTTGCAAACATCCCAATGTACTCAGTGCAATAGATTGCACACAAATACCTATCAAGACACCAGTACATCCAGAATCAGACTGCTACATAAACAGAATGGGCTAGCCATCCATAAACTGCCAAGTTGTATGTGAAGTAGATGGCAGCATAACAAACTCCATGGCAACAAAGTCTGGAAGTATTATAATGCTGTCATTTGGAGGGAAGGGAACTCAGTGCTGAATTCCAGCAAGGTAAAATTCCACAGGGGTTGCTTCTGGGTAAGTACTGCCACACAGCTAGGATGTAAGTTAAGGATCCCACTCTCAACAAAATCCAGTCTGAACAAAAATGTTTTTACTCCCCACAACAGGAAACTGTGGTTATCCTCTTGATGCATGGCTAATGACCTGTACTTTGAAATGCCAAAACCTACACAGGAGACCTACAATAGAGCACACACAACAACCAGGAATAACACAGAGCATGTGTTTGGTGTATTAAAAGTTAGGTTCAGATGTCTGGACACATCTGGGTGTGCACTGCAATACAAACGAGAAATGAGAAGGCAGCACAGATGATAACAGTGTGTGCCACACTGTACAATATGCTAACCTGTGCACTGAACTACCCCAAGAACCACAGATGTCTGAAGATGACATCCCACATGTATCATAGGAGGAGCAGGAGGACATAGGGGATTGAAGTCACAGGTATAAGCAACGTAGGGTTTGACCACAAGTGCAGACCCAGGCAGCACTGCAGTGTCTGACTCAGCCATTTGAGTCATGACAAAGGATGTACATGAGTGCATAGATCATAGCTCTCAACCGTACCAAATTCCTCTGCAAATAACAGTTTTGAGCGCAAAATATTGGGGTGCCATGAATTCCTGCATGGCCCCTTTAATTTCTTAATTTCCTGCTTTTTTTTTTTTTTAATGTTTTTACTCCTGACATCATCACATGCAGGGCATGCATGATGACTTCAGCTTCTGCATACTGGTCTCTGTTTGCACTTTGCACAGGGCATCTTTCTTCCCCGGCTCCTCGTCCAGGTAAAAATATAAACTTAACATATATGTGCATGTGAGAGAAACAGCAGCTTCTTTACTTATTTACTTATGCAGACATTAGTGTGCTGTAACTGTTTTACATTTAGAGAGAAACAGAAGGTTCTTTACTTATTTACTTAATGGCTAAACCTATGTGCATGAGAGAGAAACAACAGCTTCTTTACTTATGCAGGTATTGTTTTACATTTAGAGAGAAATGGCAGCTTCTTTACTTAGTTACTGCATTTAGTGTGCTGTTTTACATTTAGAGAAATGGCAGGCAAAAGAAATGATTTTACATTTAGAGAGAAACGGAAGCTTCTTTACTTATGTACTTAAGGAGAAGGCATTGTTCTACATTTAGAAATGGCAGCTTCTTTTCTTATTTACTGCAGGAGAAACTTGCAAAAGGCAGAAGAAGGCATGCCCAGGATTCAGCAAGCTCTATACAGTGTGCAGGAATAGTGCAAGAGCTGCTGCACGCAGTAAGGTCGACGAGCGATCCAGGAATGAGCTCCCGGGATGTGCAAGAGCACTCCAACACTATTCCTGCACATACACAGCTCTTGTATGCTAATTACCCCATTTGCAGGTGAAAACCATGCAAATGAGGTGAATTAGCAATCCAGGAAGCAGGCAGGCATCTGTGCAGGAATAGTGTAACCTACAGAAATGTATTCGGCTACCAACCAAATCCATTTCTGCAAATTGTAAAACAGAGGCATGACAGCTACAAAGAAACCATGTATTCAATGTAGTAGGCATGCCAATGGACAAATCGATAGCCATCAGAATGGTAAATTGTTGCAAAATTATAAAAAATAACTTATTTTTTTTGGCCAATTTCGGACATTTAAGCTTAGGGCAGCAGTGCGCAAACGGGATTGGTCTGAAAATAAAAAAAAAGCTGGAAATAAGCTTTTAAATCAAAATCAGCATTCTGCCATAATAGTCAATGGCATGCAGAAAACAACAATAATATTGAATAGTGGTTGGTAAGGGAGAAGGTTGAGTGTCAGTCTTGTAACGGTGCATTAACAGTCAGTTTTATGCAAATGAAGGGATTGATACTGAATCACAGATTTCCCCTCAGTATTAGCTAGTACAGCAGCAACACCATGGTGCAAGCCTAAGAAGTAGATGACCTCATAAGGGGGAGTGTCATGCATGTTGTAAGCTTATTGGAGCTCTGTGGCCCGTGTTTGCCCTTAGCTAAGCACAGCTAAGGAAGGGGGTGTGTCTTAGGCTGCCTAGCACTGTTTACAGTGCCTAAACTGGTGTGCGCACTGTGCACCGGGTTTTAAACATACAAAAAAAAAAACAGGAAATAGCAGCTCTGTTCACATCTGAGCACTGGGTATGTATGGCGCACCTTGGGGCTTAAATGGGAAGGCAATGGGAAGGGAAAACAGCAGTAGGAAGGTAATCAAGGAGAACTAGCATAGCTGGAAGGTGAAATGTATCAGAATCAGCCAATTACACAGGCAACAACCCAGCCCAGCACACTACTATAAACTATGCAAACTCCTTTCCCTCTGTTTTTTCCCACACACTCTACACCACCGGTGTACACAGATGGGGAAATTTTACCAGACAAAACTAACAAAATGATAGGGGTTACTGTTGCTCTCATACATCAATATGTGGAAGAGGCTGAGAGTGGTGAGGATGAAAATGCTGATGACCAACCCACAGTGAGGAGAAGGAGAAAAGTGTACAGACCCAGGGTAACCTATCAGGTGCTACATGAGCTGGAGATAGTGGAGTGCTATAGGGTGGACAAGGACATCCTACAGCAAATTGTTGAGCTGTGCCAGCCATACCTCACACACAGAACTACCAGAGGGGAACCCATCCCAGTGGATAACAAGGTATGTGTAGGCTTAAGAATACTAGCCACAGGTGCCTTCTAAAGGCCAACTGGGGATATCATGGGGATCTCATGGGCATCAACATCCTGGGTACTCCACCAGTTCCTGGATGCCATGTCAGCACATGCCAGTGAGCACATATATTTCCTCAACACCCGTGAGGCATTGACCACCAAATAGCAGAATACCCTGAGGTAGTGGATGCTATAGACTGCACACACATACACATCAAAGCATCACCTGGCGAGTGAGGTAGGGTCTACATAAACCACAAGGGCTTCCCCTCCATCAACTGCCAGGTCTTGTGTGATGCTAAGGGCATTATAATGAATGTGTGTGCTGGCAGCCCTGGAAGCTATCATGACTCCCCCATCTGGTATTTGTCACAGCTGTACCAGGCATTTGCCAGTGGGGCATCCCATATGGCCATCTGGTGTGGTATGCTGGCTATGCACTGGAGCCATGGATGATGACACCCATCAGAAATGCACACACACCCACACAAGAGTGCCATAATGAGGCACATGCACAAACCAGGATCATAATAGCGCATGTGTTTGGGATGCTCAAGTCACAGTTCTGCTGCCTTGACATATCTGTTGGAGCCTTGCAGTACTCTCCAACCACTTGTGCACACATGTTCATAGTATGTGCCATGCTACACAATATGATCCTGCGGAAACAGCTGCAACAGGATAGATCATGGGGAAGGGCCACACAGCCCCCCACCATTGCCAAGGTCCCCTCAGGCACAGAGGGACTCAGAAGATGAAGCCCCTGAGCCTGGCACTGTAGGCAGATGGAGGCTTGCCCAGTATGCCCAGGCCTTGGCAAAGAGGCAACCCATAGCACACACACTGACACTGTAGGGACCCAGGCATTGACACCTCTCTCTGACTCGCACACACAGTAAAATGGATGACACACACATCACATTACCTGTAACTTACCATGTAGAGGCAGTACACTGTTTGCATCTAACATAGGCAGCCCTCAAGCACCGTCCTCACAGCTAGCACAGGGATAAGTTAAGTCAGTCTTCTTAACAATAAATGAATGGATCACTATGTTTTGGTAGCATATCTTTGGAAATGCTGCATGCATTCAAGGGAATGGGGTGGCCTACTGGGAGGGCAGCAGACAACTGACAGCTTTGTGGGACACTGGGAAATGTCTACACAATACTAGGTTCCTCACACGATGCAGTATCATAAAGTGATAAATCCCACTGCAGTATATGTGGGGGGCCAATTGAGGGGGGTCATAGGTCAGATGCATGGACGTCACTGTGGGGATCCCTTACTCACTCCCATACTCACACAGCATGTCAGCCATAGAAAACCATAAAAGAACATCTGGTAAAGGCACACAAATGGTTACAAGACTGGAATACTCCCCTATAGAGTTACAGAGTGATATCACAGCAGGCCTTGCAGTTGCAGTAAGATTCTCTGAAGGGAAAGAAGTCTGAAACTCAATTGTATGGCATTGCAATCTTACCTGTGGTCTCTAGTGATATGCCTCTATTCTCCAAGACAGGGCACAATACTATGCTAAATGGAACCAAAATGTAAAGCCAAATAGCACATTCCATGCAAATGTGTACTGTTGACAGGTGTGCCCCCACCCCACCCCCATATTCACATAGAAATGCAGCAACATGTAATTTTTTAGGGTAATAGCAGCAGAACACACATTGTCAGGGCTGTCCCAATCAACATGGATAACTTGTTGCATGTCCACAATATGCAGGGGTCAATGAGCTATGCATATGTGTGTGGAATACTTGTCAGGATGTGGCCAGCAACTTCTCATGGCTGTTGCATCGTACTGGCCTAGGTACAGTACTGTGATAGACAAGGTCATGTACCATGAAATTCAGTACCAACTCTATTGCATGTCAGCTACACATCTGATGGGAGTTGTACACATTGTCCAGATGTCAATATCTACTACTGCCAGGAAGCTGAATAGGTCATGTACAGGGGGCCACATATATGAACAGTACACAGGTTGGAGTAACCTACATAGTGCCTAGCATACCTCACAACTGTACAGACCTTTTGCAGAATGAACACATGTTTGCATCATATCTGTGGTGTCTTTATTTTGAAATAGTAGTTGAGTGGCAAATCATTGGCAAACCATGAAAGTCTAAAGTCAGAACATATTGATGGATTGTAATGTCTCAGACTTCATACCCTATAGAAGACTGCATGCTAATGCTAAATCTGTTATTGTATTACCCTTCCAGGTTTGTAAGGCCAATGGTCATAATGGTCTGTATATTTAGGCCTTTATCACCCAATTACTGATGGCTTTGTCCAGATGTCTGGCTCACATATGTAGAGAGGTATGGTGCCTAGTAGTATAGCAGGGCATTCTGTCATTTACCATTGTCACCCCAGGGGGGCCAATGCTTGGCAGCCTGGGAACATATGAGTGACAGAACAGACTGTCTCACTACAGATGGCCTGCAACAGTCTCATGTGGCCTACAGGCTCAGGCAAAGGCCCATGCCTCACACATAGTGCCTTTCTAGGGAATGTCATGGGGTCCATACAAGCAATATAACATAGTCAACAAAATGCAAATGTAAGGCCATGCTGCTAAATGCTAGTAGCATACCTCTCAACCTTGTAGAGGAAGTAATCTAGACCAAAGCCATACTTAATCATGGTGTAATGGCCCAACTATAGGGATACATTTGAAATATAGTTTTCATAATGTTAGACAGTTGATAGAATAACAGAAGGGGTGTGTAGTAGCATGGAGGCCATGAAGGGTGTAAAGTCTGAAACTGTAATTTCCTGTCAGTATTCCCTGACTGCAACCCTGAGTGATTTGCAACAAATGTGCTGGAAAACTACAATGTTAAGGGAAACTGACCAGATATATGAGGCATACATCTGGACAATTTGTGAAATTCTGTACAGTTGACAGGTATGGCCACACCAGGATATGACCTGTCAGGTAAGAAGAAAACCACAATACCAGGAGATCCCCAGTCAGCATATCACTAAGGTGCTCGACCTTTTACATAGCTTCAACAGTCAATCGCCTGTAGCCACACCTCCCAACTGGCCAGATTGTGCAAGAATGTCTAGTCTTTACCTCATAAAATAGGTCTTTGCATCATTCATCTTGTATTTAAGTGGTAAATAACTGTGATGGTCTGATTATATCTGTCAGTAGGTGATGACACAATACAGTACAGTGTCAAACATTACATATGTCATAACATGTCTGCTAAAACAAGCCCTGGTACTCAAGCAACTCATACATTGATAAGAGCAATAGTTACAGTACCCCCCTATGTTTGGTCCATTGTTTCCCCATATTGGCAGCCTAGCATAGAGTGATGTCCTGCTGAAGACAGTTGCATACCAGTTGTAAACACTGGAATGTGTTAGCATGAAGATGAGATTCATTGTCTGATGGTATTGAGGTGGGAGTTGGAATATCACATCACCTACCTTTGTGTGTGTGTGTGTGTGTGTGTGTGTGTATGTGTGTGTGTGTGTGTGTGTGTGTGTGTGTGTGTGTGTGTGTGTGTGTGTGTGTGTGTGTGTGTGTGTGTGTGTGTGTGTCTGTAGGTCTATGTATTATGATGCCTTACCCACCCAGTACACTTCCCATTGCCCTACTTTACAACATATGCCAGAGTCATTTACCTTAGAAGTACCTTTGGACTGGCTTCAGACCTGTATGCTTTATAGCATGTGTGATAACTGTGTAACACTATCATGCAAATAACTAGATAGGTGGGGTTCTAATCACATTTCTGGAATATGTAAAAGTGGTTGTGTGTGGGGTAGTGTGTGTGTAGGAATAAGTGTTTTAGTCCATTCACACCCAGTGCACCTCCCATTGCCCTACTTCATAAGATCTGCTGATGTCATTAACTGTAGAAGTACTATTGGACTGGCCTCTGCCCTATAAGCTCTGTGGTGTGTGCGATAAATGCATAACAGTATAGTACCAATTACTATTTAGGTAGGAGTTCTAATCTCAGTCTTGGCAAATGTAAAACTGTGTGTGCTTGTGGGTTAAAGATTTTGAGCCCAGTCACACCCAGTACTCTTCCCATTGCCCTACTTTAGCAGTCCTGCTGATGTCGGTTACCTTAAAAGTACCTTTGGGGATCCCTCAGCTCCATAAGCTCTGTGGCACATGTGATAATTGTGTAACACTATAGTACAACAACTTGTTAGGTAGGGGTTCTAATTTCAGTCCTGACAAATGTAAAAGTGTGTGTGTTTGTACGTCAAAGGTTTTGAGCCGATTCACACCCAGTGCACTTCCCATTGCCCTACTTTAGCAGTCCTGCTGATGTCTGTCTCCTTAGAAGTACCTTTGGGCAGCCCTGATCCCCATAAGCTCTGTGGCACATGCAAAAACTGCATAATACTATAGCACAAATAACAAATTAGGTAGGGGTTCTACTCTCAATCCTGGCAAATGTAAAAGTGTGTCTGTGTGTGTTTCTAGGTTAAAGATTTTGAGCACATTCACACCCAATACACTTCCCATTGCCCTACTTTAGCAGCCCTGCTAATGTCAGTCAGCTTAGAAGTATCTGTGGGAAGCTCTCAGCTCCATAAGCTCTGTGGCACATGCGATAACTGAGTAACACTATAGTATAAATAAATAGTTAGGGGTTCTAATCTCAGTACTGGCACATGTGTGTGTGTGTGTGTGTGTGTGTGTGTGTGTGTGTGTGTGTGTGTGTGTAAGTGTGTATATGTGTAGGTTAAAGTATTTTGTGGCCACTCTCACCCAGTACATCACCCATTGCCATACTTTACAAAGGCCAGTGATGTTCCTCATCTTAGAAGTACCTTGGGAAAACCTTCACTCTATAAGCTCCATGTCATGTGCAATAAATGCATAACACTGTAATAACAGTAACTAGATAGGCAGGGGTTCTAATCTCATTCCTGGCAAATGTGTGTGGGTGGCGATGTGTTTGTGTGAGAACCATATCCATTGGTGGGGGGGGGGTAGGTTTTGAAATTTTTTGCTGTCACCCACACAGTACACATCCCGATGTCTACTTTGCAAGGCCCACCATTGTCATCCACTGTAAACATAGCTGTAGACACTCTGTAGACCTATAAGCTCTGTGCCACATGCAATAATTATGTAACAGTAGGGAATAAATAACAAGATAGGCAGCCCTTGGATACCATTCCCCACTCAGGAATCATTGACAAACACACTCAGCTAGGCATCAACCCATATATCACTAGGTGGCTTTCAAACTAGCTCATAGATAGAACCTACAGTGTGAAAGCAGTGGACTCCATGTCATACTGCTGAACAGGCACAAATGGAATCCCACAGGGTTTGGTCCTGTGTCCCCTCATGTTCGGGATCCACACCTCTGAAGTCCAGTCCAACATGACGGGAGTCTGGCTGACAATGTCCACAGATGACTGCAAGGTGGGTGCTATGATTACCTCCTCATGTGATGTTGACATCCTGCACAAAGGCCTCACTGAGACCTATGACTGGTGTCATAACCCTCGACGTTAGCTTAATGGTAGAAAATGTGCCATCATCCCCTTTGTGAACAACATGGTTTCCATGAAGTAATACATTGATGGTAGTCCACTGAACACTGACATTGTTATAAGGGAACTGAGAACACAGGTTGACAGTGAGCTCTCTGTTGACCACCACAGTGCCACTGTGTTCAGAAAGTCCATCTATGTGTCACATCTCTTGACTTAGGCTGTTGCATCCAAGAAGTAAGAGGTCATTGTCTCCCTGTACTCTCCCCCTCATTAGGCCAATCAATGAGTATAATGGCCCATTTGGCATGTACACCAATGGACACCTGCAACAACTAGAGAGGCTGCAAAAGTACTGCACAAAGAGGATCCTTGGCCTTAAACACTTGCCCTATATGGACAGACTCCATTAACTCCAACTATTCTCTGTGTCATATTGGCTACTTAGAGACAATCTCTTCCTGACTTACACAGCCATGTCTGAACCAGCTCTGTCACGAATGCTGCAGCTAAAGACACCAATCCATCCACACCACATGCCCCAGAGACCTCAACCCCATTTCCAGAATCAACAGAACATACTTGAGGGACAGTTTCACAACCTAGAGACTGCCACACTATGGAATTGACTTCACATACATGTCAAGCAGAGCACATCACTGGCTCACTTCAAGAGAAATCTGGATGAGTGCATGGGGAATAGAAATCCCATCCTGGAGATGACTCCAATAGCTATACTCATTAGACACACTGGGGACTATCATCAAGTGGCATGATGCCAGGGTATTCCCATGGGTTAGGCTTGTAAAGTTTCCATGGCCATTTGAAGCTATGAACCTATGGATCTCAGTACTGGCAAGCGCGTGTGTGTGTGTGTGTGTGTGTGTGTGTGTGTGTGTGTGCATTAGTGTATATAAAAGTGTTTGTGAGTGTGTAAACATGTAGGTGAAGGTAGTTAGAGGCCCTTCTCACTCAGTACACCTACCACTGCAATACCTTACAAGAGCTGGTGATGTTATTCACTATATAGCTACCTCGGGACACTCTTCACCCTATAAACTCTCTGGTGCATGCGGTAACTGCATAACACTATAGTACCAATGACTATGTATAAACTGGTTCTAATCTTCATCCTGGCAAGTGTGTGTGTAAGTGTGTATATTTCTAGGATACATCATTTTGAGGCCTCACTCCCCCAGTACACTGCCAATTGCTATACTT
Organism: Protopterus annectens; assembly: GCF_019279795.1. Lineage (NCBI taxonomy): Eukaryota > Metazoa > Chordata > Ceratodontiformes > Protopteridae > Protopterus > Protopterus annectens. Next base: position 856,446,679 of record NC_056734.1, read on the forward strand.
TACAAGGGCTAGTGATGTTGTTTACCTTAGAAGATCTGTGGCTCACTCTTCACCCTATACGCTCCATGGTGCATGCGATAAATGCATAACACTGTGTTAGCAATAACAAGGTATGGAGGGATTCTAGTCTCAGATCTGGCAAGTGTGTGTGTAGAACTGTATGCTTTGTATGTGTTTGAGTGAGAACTATATCTAACAGAAAACTAAGAATAGACTCAAAACATACACCAGCTACACAGATCAGTAAACGCTGTTCTCAGTGTAGTGTGGGTTCCACCAATAATTCCAAGAACAATACACACAAACGACTCGAACCAAAATTAATATGATTTATTCCAAAAAATCAAACAGGCAAAGTAGAGCAGGGTTAAGCGCTTTCGTCTCCTTACCAGAGAGCTCCTCAGAATCAATGTTGAAATGTTGCCAGTGCTATTTATAACACTACCACTCACAATGTTTGCCATCAATAAAACAATTAAATAAAATAATTGACAATTGAAAGACCCATTATCTTAAAGATATATCTCAGCATACATGCACAGTAGTATATATTAAACAAAACTGAATGCCTCACAATAGATACCTAATACTAATTGACTTTGTTGAAACATAAATGTATATATATATTTACACATAAAATATTTATATATATTGAAATGATATATAATATGTATACTATAGATATTGCTGTTATAAATTCAATCCATATAAAATATAAACATAAATATGAATATTGTATAATTATAAATATTATAAATAGTATATAAATATAAATATGTAATTATGTAAAAAATGTATAAATATTATATATATATATATATATATATATATATATATATATATATATATATATATATGTATGTATATGTAAAAAATGTATATGTATAAAAATATATATAAAAAGTATAAAAAATAATAAAAAATATGTAAAAATGTGAAATGTGCAAGTGGGTATAATATAAAATACTAGTGTTATATACCTTTATATGCTTTTTTGGGATCTTGTGACAGTAATTTTCGGGCTGGTGCTATTGATATATTGTCAATGAGACCCTTCCCACTACACGCATCTAATTTTAACTGCCATACCATCTCCCTGTATGCAAGTTTTGTTTCCCAGTCACCTCCTCTATCTAGGGGTTCAACTATCTCTAATACCCAAAACTTAAAATTAACATTTGGGCAAACAAGTGAATGTCTATATAATGCATTGTTCTTATTTTTACAGTTAATATCCCTTATATGTTCATATATCTGTTTCCATAAGTGCCTTTCAGTTTTTCCTATATAGTAACACCAGCAGAATTTACAATAGGCTAAATATACAACCCCCTTAGTGTAACAACTACTATATGTCTTGTCTTTTAAAATTGCTCTTAAACTGGGAAGTTTTAAAATCTTATCTCCTGCAATAAAGGGACATTGGGGACATCTGCTACATCAAAACGTGCCCCTTTTATTGTTAATGTTATTATAACTTTTTCCAAAGTACCTTTCTTTGCCCTTTTCCAGAATATTTTTCAAATTTTCATTTCTCCTATAGCTATAGGTTAGTGTGTTCTTGAACATCGTCACTCTTGTGGGCATAGATCTAAACATGTCCCATGTATCATTAGTACATTTTTTAAGCCATCCAATATTTCTGTAATAAGTTAATGTCAAATAGGGAGTAGTCGTAGTATCTCCAATGTTCTTATCACCACTATTTTCTGTGTTACTAATATGTGCAGTATCCTCCAAATTATAATCAGACCTAAGCAATGGGGTATATTTAGTACTCCTATCTATCACAAACTTTTTTATAGTTTCAGTTAATTCATGTGGGTACCCCCTTTTCATGAAACATGTTTTCAAGAATGTCTAACTCTTTCAAAAATATATCCTGTTCTGTAGTCATCCTAGAAACCCGAATCATTTGTCTCTTCACCACATTCTTTTTCAATTGAACGGGACGGTCACTTTCAAAGTGGAGATATGCGTTGGAAAAATTCTTTTTCTGATAAATAGTGGACTTGTACCTTTTAGCTGTCTCATCTTTGTATAATTTCACATCAAGGTAATGAATTTCATCTTTGTGGATTTCATAGGTAAAACTAAGGAAAGAGGTACTTTTGTTGATATAATCAATAAAATCACTAATAATATGTTCCGGACCTATCCATAAAATAAATATATCATCCAGGAATCTGTAGTAACTATGAATATATTGGTGATATTCTGATACAAAAACATATCTTTCCCAATATAACATAATGATATTAGCGTACATGGGGGCACAAGCTGCCCCCATACCTACACCTTCAGTCTGGTGATAATAGTCACCCTGGAAGAATATATAGTTGTTTCTAAGTACCAGTTCCATGTTTTCCAATATAATCCTGAATCCATCTGGTTGTAAAACGTCCATTTCGGTAAGTATCTTTTCAAACCAGTCCAACCCGATGGAATGAGGTATAACAGTAAATAAATCTTTAACATCAATAGTGATAAATGTAGCACTATCATTGTAAGTCACTTTACTAAACTTCTTTAAAAAATCCCATGAATCAGCTAGGATATGCTGATATTTCAAGTGGTACCCCTTTAATTTCGTATCTATATATATTGCAAGAGGTTGTGTCTTAGAACCTTGTGATGACACAATAGGTCTCATGGGAGGATCATATAAACATTTGTGTATTTTGGGTATACCAAAAATTGCAGGAATAACAGGCTTTTTAACTTTTAAAAAGTCATATAATTCTGTGTCAATTAGCCCCTGTAACAAATTGTCATCCAAAAAGTAATCAATTTTCTGATAAGAGATATTTATTTCATTTTTTGAAATAATGGTATAACTGTTACTATTGTTTAAAATATCAAGCATTCTTCTAGTGTAGTCCCACTGGTCCATTAGGACCATACCCTCACACTTATCGGGTTTCATCACCCTAATTTTTCCATTTTCTCTAAGCTCATTAATGAGCTGAATTTCGTCCTGAGTTAAATTACTATCTTGTCTCTTGTTGTTTTGAAAATAGTTACTTCTAATTTGTTTTATAAGGACATTTTCAAAACTCAAAATATCATGTTGCAGTGGTGGGTTGAAAGTACTGCATCTTTGTAAATTCCCTGGTCCACCATAAGATCCCACATCTTTAAAAATGACAGAAAAATTCAACTTTCTAGTAAATAATTTGATATCCAGTAAAATGCTGTCTATACTAGGTATCTTGTGTGGCACAAAAGTGAACCCTTTGGTAAACAATTTAAAAAATGTCTCATTTATCACTGTGTCAGTAAAATTGAAAATATTAAAATTGTCTAAAGAATGTAAGATAGAAGTCACTTCATTCTCTCTCTTTATAAATTTTCAAAGGAGAGACTCATAGAACCTGTCTCACTATTCCCCCATACTATTTGTACATTCCCCTCCTGTTGTACTGGTAGTCCCCCGCCACCTGAGCATATGATTGCTGTTGAGGTGCTCTGTTCTTTATCCTTTCTGATCTCCTGGGGCCTAGCTCTTCTAAAGGGATAGTGTTGTCCCTATGGTGACCCTCATGATAATTGTTAATTGTTTCACCAAAGTCCCCCATAGAATTGGGATTGTTGTATGCGTCAACATGTTCTATATGTTTCAACCACAAACCAAAAAGCAATATTATTTTAACCACAAGAAGGACCAGTGAAAGACAGCTCTACAATCCACCCAGATAAATTTATTGATAAAACCTTGTAGTCTCATCTCTAGCGCCTCGGCTGTTGCCTTTACAGAGTAAAAAAACTTTATCCATTAATATATCCACATTATATACTCTCTTAACATTTCCAATAAATCAATTAAACAATTAAATAAAACTTATTCATAATTACTAATAAAACAATCAGCATATAAAACCCTGCCAATTACACTCCTTGTTGAGCCCCCTGGGCTGCAAAGTTTCATATTTCATAATCAAAATTGCTTCCTTTTTCTTTAAAATGTGTTTTAACAAATTCTCATCACCATACTGATTTTCTATTTGTTCTAAAATTGTAACTTTCATTTCTTTAATAGCCTCCCCATGTGCTAAATGAAAATGTTCTGCTACTGGGCTTATATATATGTTCTATATGTTCCTCTCCCCTAAATGTATCAACATTCCGTATACTGTTCGAATAAAATTGATTGTATGGTCTCTTTACATAATGTGATTTTTGATAATTATTACTGACTGTATAAGCTGTATCAGACCGATATTCATTCATGTCCCTTCTAAGCTTGGACACTTTCCTATTGTAATTGCGTGATGTTGTGTTGTCTACGTCTTGTATAGTTCTATAGTAAACAGTCTTATACTCTTCTATCGAAAATAATAAATCATCTGAAATTTCTTTGTACAGTTTATCTATCTCAATCTTATCTATCTCCATTCTATTTTCATTATATTTCATAAGCACTCTAATAATAGATAATCCACATTCATTAAAAATATTGCTGATATTTTTAAACAATTCATTATCAGCTTCGTAATTTATATTGCTGGGAAATTTTGTTATCCTAAGTCCTTTAGGAACAATATTGTCCTGAAGACATTTATTAAAATACCAATTCTCTACTATTAAACATCTGTATCATGTAAGCAATTGTTTAAAAGTCTTACATTTTTATTTATATGTCATGTTGCTTCTTTGTTCAGAGTCTGTTGTTTTTGTTGAATTGTTAAACGATCTGTTTAACCAACTGTTAAAATCCATATTGTGGTATTTGGAAAAATCGTTCCCCTTCTGGTTAGTGCGTTCGTATTGTCCGATTCTATTCACGTTATCAGAAGAACCCGCCATGTAATCCTTCGCTTGTGTTGATCTTTTCCTCGCCATATTGTTGCCGTCCCCAACTTGTGATGTCATCACCACTTCTCGTGTGTTCGTTGGACTGCTCTGAGCACAAGGGATCTCATTTCCCCCATCGGACGGCATATTGCTACTCTGTGAGTAGTTTTGAATAACTTTTATAAGTTCACTTAAAAGAGAACAGTTATTGGACGTGGTGAGTGTCGAAAAATAATAAATTGATACAAATTGAATAGGTGGTGGGCCACCGATAACCAAAAAATATCCAATACAGTCCACAGTCCTTCTGCTAAATAATGTAGCCCACAATGTCAAAAACTCGCAGCAAAACCACAGTTTTACAAGATGAAATCTTCAGTCAGGAACGATGGTAATGTGACTCCACATACAGGGACACCTCGAATCCGATAGCTGACAAACTAAGAACCAAACAGAAAACTAGGAATAGACTCAAAACATACACCAGCTACACGGATCAATAAAGGCAATCCTCAGTGTAGTGTGGGTTCCACCAATAATTCCAAGAAAAATACCCACAAACGACTCGAACCAAAATTAATATGATTTATTCCAAAAAATCAAACAGGCAAAGTAGAGCAGGATTAAGCACTTTCGTCTCCTTACCGGAGACCTTTTCAGAATCAATGTTGAAATGTTGGCAGCGCTATTTATAATATTACCACTCACAATGTTTGCCATCAATAAAACAATTAAATAAAATAATTGACAATTGAAAGACCCATTATCTTAATGATATATCTCAGCATACATACACAGTAGTATATATTAAACAAAACTGAATGCCTCACAATAGATACCTAATACTAACTGACTTGGTTGAAACATAATGTATATATATATATATTTACACATAAAATATTTATATATATTGAAATGATATATAATATGTATACTATAGATATTGCAGTTATACATTCAATCCATATAAAAATATAAATATAAATATGATTATTGTATAATTATAAATATTATATACATATAAATATGTAATTATGTAAAAAACGTATAAATAATATATATATATATATATATATATATATATATATATATATATATATATATAAGTATATATAAGTATGTATATGTATAAAAATATATATAAAAAGTATAAAAAATAATAAAAAATATGTAAACGTGAAATGTGTAAGTGGGTATAATATAAAATACTAGTGTTATATACCTTTATATGCTTTTTTGAGTCGTTTGTGTTTATTGTTCCTGGAACTATTGGTGGAACCCACACTACACTGAGGACTGCCTTTATTGATCCGTGTAGCTGGTGTATGTTTTGAGAACTATATCTGTTGTAAAGGTGGGTTTTACATTTTTAGGCTGCGATACTCCCGTTACATGTCCCAAGGTCTAATTTACAAGGCCTGCTGTCTTCATCAACCATAGAGGTATCTGTTGACTGTCTTCAGCCCAATAAGCCCTGTACTGTGTGCAGGAACTATATAACAGTATGGACTGACCAACAAGATAGGCAGGGCTGATAATCTCAGTCCTGGCAAATTTGTGTATGACCATATTTGTGTGTGTAAGTGTGTATAACTGGAGGTCTGAGTATTTTGGGCCCAGTTTCACCAGTAAATCACCCATTGCCATACTTTACCTTGGAATTACCTTGGGACTTTCTTTACCTTGTAAGCTTTGTGATGCATGTGATAAATGCATAACACTGTATTAGCAGTAACTAGATGGGTAGGAATTCTTATCTCAGTCCTGGTAAATGTGTGTGTCTGTGTGTAAAAATAGTATCCTGTATATGTGCGCGTGTGTGTGTGTGTGTGTGTGTGTGTGTGTGTGTGTGTGTGTGTGTGTGTGTGTGTGTGTGTGTGTGTGTGTGTGTTTGAGTGGCCGTGGTTTACAACTTTAGGCCATGGTATTCCCAGTACACATCCCAAGGTCCACTTTACAAAGGCCAATGTTCACATCCACCATAGAGGTATTTATGGATACTCTTCAGCCCTATAAGCTCTGTGCTGTGTGCAACAGTTTTGTAACAGTATAGAATGAATAACATGATAGGCAGGGCTACTAATGTCAGTACTGGCAATTGCGTGTGGATTGGTGTGTATAGCAGTGTTTATAAGTGTGTAAACTCATAGGTGACAGTCTGATGAGTTCCCCACACCCAGTACACACCCCATTACCATATATCCCTAGGGCATGTGATGTTATTCACTTTACAGGTACCTTGAAACAGTCATCACACTATTAGTTCTGTGTCACCTGCGATAACCAAATAACACTGTAGTACCACTAACTAGATGGGTAGGGGTTCCAAACATAACACTGGCAACTGTGACCCTGTGTGTGTGTGTGTGTGTGTGTGTGTGTGTGTGTGTGTGTGTGTGTGTGTGTGTGTGTGTGTGTGAGAGAGGGAGACCCTGTGTGTAGGGGAACAGTATTCTCTGTGTGTTTGGTCAACACAATATCTTCTGGGGGTGTGGGTTTTACCAATCTGATGTGTGTTCCACCCGCAACACTTACCATTGTCTACTTCACAAGGCCTGCTGACATCAACCACCATTGACTTACCTGTATAGACCCTCAACCCTATATGCTCTGTGTTACATGCAATAACTGTTACACAGACCTGGTAAATGTGTACATATACAGCTGTACTTCAGCTCTGGCATGATCAATGTGTTACATCTCTGCCATACCCCTCATTGCCAAGAACTGTAGGGCCACCTCCTGCTGACGCACAGACACCTAGAACACAAACAGAATACAGCATGTGAGACTACATTCAGTCAGTGTTACCAACACCAATAATGCATCATGGATGAAAAGGTACACACACTCTGAAGTGTACCCATTACAATTGCAGGCTGACAGCACCTTACACAGCATTACATAACTAAACTGTACTTAATTCACCCTGTGCACCAGAACCATATTAGCATGTCCCTGCATCAGTGGTATGGATGACAGGGATGTGGCACAGGTATAATCATATGCACAGGGTGTTGTGTGGGTTTGCCAGAGGCCTAGGCTGGGCCATATGGTTGACAGCATGTGTGTGTATTTGGAGGGGTGTTCTATGAATGAGCCATACAGAGGTGGTGTGTGTGTGTGTGTGTGTGTGTGTGTGTGTGTCTGGATGTGACCTGGCTATGATGGTGATGTGTGTGTGTGTGTGTGTGTGTGTGTGTGTGTGTGTGTGTGTGTGTGTGTGTGTGTGTATATGTATGCACATAGTCATGCCATGTGGCTGACCTACACACCGGTATGTTGGACAGCTGTGGACTGTACATGGCAGGGTGTACAGTTCACCATCTCTGGCCATGGACATGGGAAATGGTCCTGCCAGGGGTCTCACTGGCAGCACCAGGCCAAAGGCCAGATGCAGTACTGCTTCCCGATGGTGACTGCTGTCTGCTGGTTCCATGTCCCTGACCGGACCGGCCAGGACCATGTGCCCATTGTCTGGTCTGTTGGGGTGTGGACGGCAACCCCCTTCAGTAATGCGGGTGGTACTACCAATACGGGAGTGTGAATGTACGTGGCCACTTAGATTCTCAGCTGATGTTGATGCTGGCCTACATCCACGTGGCCAATACCCATCTCCCACTATACGCACTAGCCCAGACATGCCATGGTCAAGGATTGCCAAGGTCTCACCCCACCGTCTATTCATGACTTCAGTATTTTGACGTGTGACCTCAACCAGGCCATGTATGTTGCCACATAAGCCAGGAGGAATTGCATCCAAGTCCCTGAGTATTTGTATGGTGTTGCATTCACTATGTGCCTGTGCATCTATGACAGCCTGAAACATTTGTCTGGTGACACCTTCTATGGCACTTGTGACAGTGTCTTGATGGCCAGAAGTCCTCCCTTGAGCACCCCTGTCCATCTGCTTGTGTTGGACCTTGCCTGCACTCTGGCTATGGCTAGTGGCTACACTCACACATGCCATAGTCACCACGCTAACCTGTTCCATGCCACCACTTGCCATCTGTCCATTATTTGTGGCTGCTGCGAATGGGGTATGTGTGGGCATTGTGACCATGTGCAGGGGCATTGTGAATGACTGTAGGATTACAACCAATGGCACAGATTCAGCCCCTGACAACCCCACCTGTGCCCCACTATGACCACCATCATTGTCAGAGTCTGCAGAGACACTAACATCAGATTCTGAATGGGAGGGATCATGACCTCCATGTTCACCTGTGAGATATACACCTCAGAGATACTTGAGTAATGTCAGTAGGTGATGGGCCTTCACCTAGCACACATTGCAGTCATGTACACGTTATTGCTGCTCACCTGTATAGCATAGTGTCAACTCATACAGAACATACCTCTCAACTGTATGGAGTTGAGCTGAATGTCTAGATGTGTGGTTCATAATTTTGGTCTGTTCCTCATAAATTTTGTGTTTGTCTGACACATTACTGGGATTATCTGAGGACTGGTGTCACTAATTAATGACATGGTTTGAGTTTCACACTTCAACACCTGCAGTACATGTATGTTAACACAAAAGCGGTTACACTAACAACCTTCCAAGCTTACAGTGGATATAATAAATGTACACCCCCCCCGTCAACATGCCAGGTTTTTCTAATATATAACATGAGACCACAGATATTATGTCATGACATTTCCCACCTTTAATGTGACTTATAACCTGTGCAATTCAATTGAAGAAAAAACACATCGGTTAGGGGTAACATATAGAAGATAAAATATGTACAATAGGCTGGTTGCATGAGTGTACACACCCTTAAACTAATACTTTGTTAATGCACCTTTTGATATGTTAACAGCAGTCAGCCTTCTTGGGAAGGTGTCTATCAGCATGACACATCTCGACTTAACAATATTTGCACTGTCCCCCTTGCAGAAATCCTCCAACTCTCTCGGAGTGTGAGAGCATCTCTTGTGCACAGCCCTCTTCTGGGCATCCCACAGATTTTCAATTGGATGTAGGTGTGGACTGTGGCTTGGCCATTCCAAAATGTTGATTGTCTTCTGGTGAAGCCATTTTCTTATGAACTGGATGTTTGGTTTGGGTCACTGTCATGTGGAAATGTGTAATTCCTCTTCACCTACATATTTCTAGCAGATACATGAAGACTTTGAGCCAAAAGGGCCTGATATTTGGAACTGCTCAAAATCCCCTCCACCTTGGCTAAAGGTCCACTTCCAGCTTATGAACAGCAACCCCAGAGCAGGACACTGCATTCACCATGCTTCACCATGGAGATGGCATTCTTTTGGTGATGCACAGTGTTGTTATTGTGCCAAACAAACCTTTTGGAATTGTGGCCAAAAAGTTCAAACTTGGTCTCATTATACCATAACACAGTTTCTCACATGCTTTTGGGAGATCTGATGTATTGTTCTTGAGAATTTTGCCAAACCTGGATGTTGTTCTGTGTGAGGCAAGGCTTCCATCTTCCAATCCTACCACCTAGGCCTAACATGTGGAGAATATCGGAGATTGTTGTCACATGTAGTGCACAACCAGTACTTGCCAGAGATTCCTGCAACTTTTTTAGTGTTGCTGTAGGTCTCCTGGCAGCCTTCCGGACCAGTTTGGGTCTTGTCTCTTCAACACATTTGGAGGGATGTTCACTTCTTAGCAATGTCACTGTTGATGACTGTCTGCACTGTGTTCCATGGTATATGCAATGCTGTGGAAATGTTTTTGTAACCTTCTTCGGGTTGATACCTTTCAAAAATTAGATCCTTTTGCTGCTTCTTAAGCTCTATGCAAACCATGGCTGGTGCTGTAGCAGGCAACTGAGTAAATGTCAGGAAAATCCTGTTAAAACAGCTAACTGTTGTTTGTTGTTAATCAAAGAGTCTGTGTAATTCTTGGTGGGTTTGTACCCAAGAACACGTAATGCTGCAATTATATGGAAAGCTGCTTCAACACAGTATTAGCTTCAACCTGTGCACACTTATACACCTAGCTTCTTGTACATTTTACATTTGTTATGATTGTTCCCCTAACAGATTTATTTGTTTTAGAATTGAATTGCACATGAATGGTTGCAAGAGTTCGGCAATGTGTTATTGTGCTCTCATTTTTGTATATCATAAATACCTGGCATTTTAACAGGTGTGTGTACACCATTTATATGCACTTTATAACAGCAATTTATGAAATATGTCCCTAGTCTTAGGCCTTTGTCCCCCTGTTTTGTCAGTCTTTGTCCAGATTTCTTGCAATAACAGGTTGTGAAGTATGCTACAGATATGTTACATCTCCTGCAAATAGGCCCCTGTGATGACCACTGTGATGCAATGCAGTTAACCCCACCAGAAGTGAACATGCAGATATCACAATATGGCTTAGAGTAGCAGTTGTGTGCATGGTAAAAAGCATGACCTTAAAATGCCTGGGGTACTAGTGGGCCACAACAGAACAATCCCATACTCAATGGTTTCAGGCTGCTGTCCCACATCTAGACCAGAGGTACCTATGTAGTTGTGGGGGAGAGGTATTGTCAGCAGACTCACATCTTGCATTGGTACAAGATGAATGCTACTTTTCTGCACATGCACAGTACAAGCTCTGATAGTACACATTTTGCTGTCGTTCACCGTAGATGTGCACTTGTGTGCATTACTAAATCCCACCCACAAATGCAGTTTGATTTCACATATGCATCTAGATACTCTACAGACATGACTATGACTGCTACATGATTCTGTTGATGTGGATTGTGACCTTACCTGGATGCTCCTCGCCTGTTGCCTGGATGCCACCTACATCCATGACTTGTGTTTCTTGTGATGGCTGGTGTGTGGAGGCTACCCCAAGGTTGGCAAGGAGCTCCTCTGTTGCTGTAAGTGGGGTCTGTGTGGCAGGACCCCCACCTGTAGTGTTATGGACCCTAGCCACAGCAGCAGCCCTTTGCCGGGCATGACGTATCAGGTCAAGTTGCACAATGCCTGACCTGATCGTATATGTGGCCATAGTGGCCAATGTTGTGCACCCTGTGGACAAGCTCATCCCACAGGGCAGTCTGCACCTGCAGAACCTGTTGGCTACAGCCAAACATCACCCCATGGTGCTGTATGGTAAGGTTAATAATAACCTCATTTTCACCTGCAGAGTACTGGGGCTGACGGACACGTGGCATGTAACCTGGAATACATAAACAGGGAAACACATTACTGGACCTCATACATTGGTCAACGTCCGTTACAGAACCTAAACATCAACATTGTTTATCATTAGTCACTATGTACGACCACATCATACCCCTGTCATCTATCAGCACAGTATGAGCTTGCATTGCACTCCTAGTCCTGCTGTGTCATGTTCTCCCCAATGAGTGCCAGTAAATTGCATAATTCAGATTCATCCTTTACCTTTGTGTAGACAGATGACAGTGACCATCTTCCTTGCAGATGGGATGTCAGTTGTGCTCAGGTTTTGCTTGAGTACAGTGTGTAATAGAGCTGGGAGCAAATGCCTGAGTTCATGTAGGATGCAGACAGGGATCTTATCAGGTCCCATGATGACTTATTTTGTTGCCTTTGAGTAGGCATTATGTACCTGCTTCCTGATGATGAGGGGAGGGGTATGGGTGCTGTGCATTTCCACCTATACTGATGGTGGGACAGGGGGGTGATGTTTTCCCTTAACCTGTCTGCAGCAGAATGGGTATAGCTATGCTGTGTGTGTATTTGGTGTGATTGACCACCAGTACAGGGTGGGGTGGGTTGTTGCCTCTGAGAAGAAAGACATATGTAAAGACAGCCTTGTGATGGGCCTTGGTGGATGTGTCCAATTTGTACTCATAGTTTGCCTTACAATGATACACCTGTGACCTCATATGCTTGTTCAGATGAATGTTGACCTGCTTCCAAGCCGGTTCCTCCTCCTAATTGTCTTTGTATAGCCAATATAGCAACCAATTATGTGGTTTGTGCATTGCTGCTGTCCACCAAAGGGTATTACTCTACCTTGGTGTAGGCAGATTTTACACATCAGGTATTTCTGAGTCCATACTGCTCTGTAGGTGCTTATATAGCCATTTATAGTAGTCATGGACACAAGGTCTTGACACAGTTGGACACCACTCCAATTTCAACCAGATGATCATGCTTATCTTAATACCCATGTCTGTGACAGGGCAATGCAGCAATCAGTAGATGTAGAAAACTATGTCTGTTGGATACATTGAAAATAAGATTACACGTGTACAACATGTATAGCTTATTTACCTGATGTTTTGCATCTCATGTCTGTTGTTTTGAGGCTTCCAGCTACACCTACTCATACATACATGTGCACAGGTAATACCTGATATACATTACTGTTCTATGTCAGTATGGCACACTGTATTTATACTCTTACTGCTCAGTCATACCTCTTAACCTGTTAGAGCAGAACACCTGGAGGACAGCAAATTCACTTACTCCCCCTTACCCTGGCTTTCACCCACGCTGATTCCTTTAGTAGAAAAGAAAAAGGGGTTATAGGAAAGTGGTGAGGAAGCAGCACAGCAGAGGGAAAAACAATATGAAAGGTAGCTAGGGATGTGGAGGATGGGTGTAGGGAAGGTCTATACCTGTCCATTTCTAATACAGCAACAGCTGTGCATTTGTATGGGATTTGTATGTGAATTTGGACACTCAAATCCTGGAAAGAAGGGTGAGGACAACAGATATGTGCTGTCATGCCATTTGGACCAGATTACATGTGCCCACTGGACAACTGTAAAAAAGGGACAGCTATGTATGGGGCAATGATAGCTTTTGGGACGGATGCCCTTTTTCCTTTGTTAAGGTGAGAGTGGGATGTTGGGGAAGGATTGTAGGTACATCTGGGGAGGTAGGTTGGTTAGGGAAATAGACAAGACAGACAGGACAGCAGACAGGGGCAGTGTATGACACATGTGGGGGTGAACACTTTGGACAGGGATGGTGTTGGGAATCAGAGACCCATAAGCCCCCATATGGATATGGTGGGCCTGACATCTTTAGCTGCAGGCAGTCATTGCTGCACCTTCACAGCCCCAATGGTGGCTGTGCTGGGGCTGGACAGGAGGGGCAGCCTGCTACTCAAGGTGCATCAGGAAGCCCTCCATCTTGCACAGCTGGCCACCCAACTCAGAAAAGATGACACTGCACACCTTATCCCGGAACTGATGGCAGATGTCGGGCTCATCTCCGCAAGTGCCCCCCTGGAGGTGCATCGCAGCAGGAGATGAAGTTCCATGGTGGATCCCAGACATGCTGGGGTCTGGTGTCATGGCAAGATGGGGCGGGACAGGTGGATACGCAGTGATCGGCCTTCCCAACTGTTCTATGGTGTTGAGATATTCCAAGATATATTGCTTAGTCATGAACAAAACATTTCAATATTAGATTTAAAGCCATGCATGAGTGTTCAATTAACCTAAAATAACAGATGTGAAACAATTGCATAGCAAACAGAACACATGCATAACTGGAACAACAGTAAGCACTGTAACAGCATGTCAGCAACAATGTTGGCAACAGGCCACCAACAATGCTACGTGAGCAAGGTATGTTAACATGCAACCAATTAATTAGATGAACAATAATGTAACACATGTCGCGACAATAGGTTTGGTAACAACATACCTGCAGTATATGAATAATAATTGGTGATGCCGATGAAAGGTGGGGGGAGAGATGAAAAGTCTTTAAAAACTGCATAGGCCTCTATTTTTACAGCAATGCTGTACATTACTCTACAGGCCTACCCATGACATACCCATATTTGTGAGGTGGGCCATGTAGACAGCCTTCTGTACAATGGTGCCCACATGGTAGCTAACTGTCAGGTTGCTACCAACCTCAGTTCACAAGTCGCCTCACACCTGACTGCATGTTCAGTACATTATTACTGTGATACTTAGTGTGGATGACATCTGCCACAGCAGGGAGTGATGGCTCTTCTGGCATTCTGCTTCCTGTAATGCTTCTTGTACTGGTCAGCAATCAGGTGACTGCCTCTTGGGGATGGCCACATCAATAGGGGGATATCAGACAGTGGGCAGTTTGCAAGCATCAGTACACCTGGTCAGCCACAGACTACTGCTATTGACCTGTACTTCAGATACATATATCTCAAACAGTAGAGGCCCCCAGACTGATCCTTGGAGTACACTGTTGTGGATGAATCTACTATTGGGGGTGGGTTCTACTACTTTGACTAAGTGGCTACTATCACTGAGCCAGTTAGCTACTCATCTGGTAACCTACAGGTTGGTGTCTAGCTGTGTAGGCTTATGTATCCTGTCCACCTGGGGAATAGTGTGAGAGAATAGGGCTCAGTGAAGGTAGTTACTGTTCACCATCTTCCCCTTGTCCCTGTGTTTGCTGACAAGCCTGATCTTCCTTTGACAATACCATGGTATGTGGGCCCAGGTATTTTGGTGTTGCTGACGTCCATGTTCATAATGTCCTTGATATTGCCTCCCATCCCCTTGCAGAGCAGGCTAGTTAGGCTGATGTGCACCATATTGGCTGGGTTGGTGGCTTGCTCCTCCTTTGTGTATAGAGATGACAGTGGCTGTCCTCTGTGCAGATGGGATGACACCAGTGCTCAGGCTGTGGACAACTACAGTGTGAAATGGTTCAGAGAGCCCATGCCTGTGTTCATGTGGGATGCAGCCAGGGATGTTATCATGACAATGGAGATCATTATGTGCTGCCTTTGAGGGGACATTACAGACCCTCTTCTGATGATGAGGGAAGGGGGGCATGTGCCACACATGCACATGTGTACCAATGGGGGATGGGGGTGGTGTTCACACTTCTCCTATCTATACCATATGTGCATGTGGTGTTATTGACCACGACTATAGAGCAGATTTGTGTGTTGCCTCTGAAATTGCAGACACGTGTGGAAGGCCTACTGATCTGCCTTGGTGGAGGTGTCCAATTTGCACTCAAAGACAGCCTTGGGGTACATCACCTGTGCTCTTATTTGCTTGCACAGACCAAGGTGACATTGCTTCCAATGAGGCACTTGTTCCTTCTTGGCATGTCCAGTACTTGTTTCTACCTATTATGGTATTTGTGTATTGCTGCTATCCACCACATGCATTTACCCTATCTTGAGGGAGATGAAGTTGCCCTGTCAGGTATTGCTGAGTCCATACAGCTATGTGGGTGCCCACATAGTATTGTAGTGTGGGCCTGGACACTGCTGCTAGTTCCAACAAATGAGATGTTGGCTGTACAGCTACTCCTACCTGCTCTGAGGGGATTTATAGTAATTTCTGTACAGTTCATTCTGTTCGACATTGTAAAAGGGGGGTAAGGGGCAAGGTAGATGGTGACCTGAACAATGATAGCTATGTGAGCAGATATTACCAAGGGGGGTGGCACTGTATGAGTGCTACAGTGGGTACTCATGTTGGTTAGAGCCAGGTACATAAGATTCTCACCTGCCGTAGAGGTGTTGACTGGCTGCTCCACTGCATTGCCATTGTCAAAGCCAAGGAATCTATGTGCATTCATGTTCAGGTGGCATAGTTCAGGCACACTATGGTTGGGTATTTGAAGCCACCCAGGAACAGGGTAAATGATTGAATCCTGACATATTCCAGTAGGTCCC